>NC_043715.1:43214273-43251498 GCF_006229205.1 Suricata suricatta | reverse complement strand
TAAGTGATTATCTATAGCTTCTATCTCTAGGCCCGCCCTTAGAAATGTTAAGGGTGTTAGCTGGCCTTTCCTCATTGGGTGTTACAAGGGTGGTCCCTCCTGCCTTGGGCAATGTGTGCCCTTTTATTGTCTAATGATTCTGAGAAACGGACACCTAGGCCTCCAAGGTCAGAGGGAAACTTGAAGCCTGTCATGGAGTCAGTTTGGTTCAGACCTGCATCCTTACAAATTCACCTGTGAAGTCATCTGGTCCTGGACTTTTGTTTGTTTTGGAGTTTTTTGATTCAATTTCTTTGCTGATAATTGGTTTTGTTTAAATTTTCTTCCTGCTTCAGTTTTGGGAGGTTATATGTTTCTAGGAATTTATCTATTTCTTCTAGGATGTCTAATTTGCTGCATAAAACTCATAATATTCTCTTATACTCCTTTGTATTTCTGTGGGATTGGTTGTTATTTCTCTTTCATTTCTGATTTTGTTTGAGTCCTTCTTCTCTTTTTCTTTTGACGAGCCTGGCTTAGGTTTATCCATTTTGTTGATCTTTTCAAAGAAACCCTCTTGGTTTCATTAATCTCTTCTATTGGTTTTTTTAGTTTCTATTTCATTTATTTCTGCTCTAATCTTTATCATTTCCTTCATTCTTTCTACTGGCTTTAGGTTTATTTGTTCTTTTTCTAGTTCCTCAAGGTGTATGGTTAGGTTCTTTGAGATTTTTCTTCTTGTGATTGTTATGCCCAAGATTTCTTTATCATCCCCAAAAACCAGAGACCGCCAGAGAGACTGAGTCACACATGCAAAAGCAAAGGGCTTTATTATAGGCTTAGGCTGGCTGGGCCTAAACTCAGGCTCACAGACTTTACCGGCGCAGTGGATCCATGCTGAGAGCCCCGGAACAAAGTGGGGGGTAGGGCCTTTATGGGCTTGGGAAGGGGGGGTTACAGGAAATTGTGACACAGGTATAGTGACCCAATCACTATCACCTATCAATATTGGCAGTAACTTTAACCATACATTGTTACTTTTGGCGGGACCCAATCACAACGTTTAGAGTACTGACCAATTACAGAGTGGGCCCAGGACCCTCACGTAGGGCGTGACTAGCCTTCTAGGCCTGCCCTTAGAAATGTTAAGGGTGGAGGGGGGGAAGAAAAAAAAAAAGAAATGTTACGGGTGTTAGCTGGCCTTTCCTGATTGGGTGTTACAAGGGTGGTCCCTCCTGCCTTGGGCAATGTGTGCCCTTCTATTGTCTAAGGATTCTGAGAAACTGACACTTTAGGCTTCCAAGGTCAGAGGGAAACTTGAAGCCTGTCATGGAGTCAGTTTGATTCAGACCTGCGTCCTTACATGATAGGCCTATACTTCTTTAAACTTTCCTTTTAGCATAGGTTTTCCCATATCCCAAAGATTTTAGACTATTGTTTTTTCATTTTCTTTTGTCTCTCTGTATATTTTGATTTGCTTTTTGAATTTTTGGTTTACCCATTCATTGTTTAGTAGCATGTTATTTAGCCTCTATATATTTAGCAACCTTTCAGCATTTTTTTCTTGTGGTTGATTTCTAGTTTCAGAGCACTGTGGTCAGAAATGATGCTTGATATGACTTCTGTCTTTTTGAGTTTGTTTCAACTTGTTTTGTGGTCTAACATGTGACCTATTCCAGACAATGTTCCATGTGCCCTGGAAAACAATGTGTATTTTGCTATTTTAAGGTGGAATGTTATGAATACATCTGTTAGATCCATCTGGTCCAATGTGTCATTAAAATACATGGTTTCCTTGTTAATTTTTATTTAGATGATCTGTCTATTGATGTAAGTGGGGTGTTAAATCTCCATACTATTATTGTATCACTATGGATCACTTCCTTTATGTTTGTTTTTAGTTGTTTTAAGGGGTTGTGTGCTCCCATGTTGAGTGCATAAATATTTACATTTGTTATATCTTCTTATTGGATTATTCCCTGTATGGTTGTGTAGTATCCTTCTTCATCTATTGTTACAGTCTTTATTTTAGAGCCTATGTTGTCCATTATAAATATTGCTACCCCAGCTTTCTTTTCAATGCTGTTTGTATGAATTTCACTGCTCTATGTTTGAATTTACTGATCCTTCCTTCCACCTCATTAGTCTGCTATTGAGCCCTTGTGTTGTATTTTTTAATTCAGTGATTATATTTTTCATTTCTGTGATTTCTGTGTGGTACTTTCTGTGTCTCTTTGTTGAAACTCTTACTCTCTTCATGTCCCATTTCCTGATCTTATTGAGCATCTTTATGACCATTATTTTGATCTTTTAATCAAGTAAATCACTTATTTCTGTTTCATTGAGTTCTTTTTGGGGGATTATATTTTGTTCTTCATTTTGAATCATATTCTTGTGTTTCTTCATTTCTCTTTACTTTGTTGGTTTATGTGTGTTAGATGAAACAGCTGCCTCTCCCAGGCTTGAAGGAATGGCTTCATTGGGAGGGTGAAACTTAGTGTTTAACCCTGCCCTAGCTCTTGGTTATCTTCCAAACAGTTGATTATCCAAGCAACTTTTTTTGTTCATTGTGGCTCCCAGCAGTTGTGTGCTGAGCCCCTTAACAATGTGGGATTTTCCGGTCAGTCTGATGTGTAGGAGTTGCTTAGCTGGTTTCTGGATTTCTTCCAAGAGGTATTGTTTCAGGAGCCTCCTATTTTGCCTTCTTGGACTAGAACCTCCAGATTTCTCTTCTTGGCTTGTAGATGACTACCTTCTTTCTGTGTCTTCACATGGCCTATATTCTATGCATTCAAAGAGAGAGGGAAGGGAATCTGATGTCTCTTACTTTTATATGGATGCTGCCCTTTTGACTTTATTTAACCTTAATTACTTCTTTTAAGACTTAGTCTACAACTAGTTATATTGGTGTTAGGGCTTCAGTGTGAATTTTGGCAAAACAACTTAGTCCTTTAATCATTTCCGACTTAAATATTTGGTAAATTTGCCAAGTGAAACCATCTGTGCCTGATGCATTCTATTTTAGAATGTTTTTACTGATTCTGTTTCTTTAACAGATTTGGGCATATGTGGATTATCTTTGTGTGTATTTTGCTAATTCTGACCTCTTAAGATTTTATTTAATCTATTGAATTTGCATTCATACATCTGTTCATAGCAATTTGAACCTTTTCCTTTTTTATTTTCATGGTCATTTTAGATAAAATTTCTAATTTGTTGATCTTTTAAAGAAGCTAATTTTGGTTTTATGTATATTCCCCATTTTTTCTATTCCTTCTTTTGTTTTTCAACTCTTCTTTATGTCTTTCCTTCCTTTTATTTCCCTCTAGTTTTTTCTACAACTGTGAGGTCATGACCTGACCGGAAATCGAGAGGCAGACCCTTAACTGACTGAGCTACCCAGGTGCTCCTCCTCTCATTTCTTAATGTGCAAATTTAGGTTATTCCTTTGAGATCTTTTTAAAATGTAGGCATTTGCATCTATAAATTTACCTTTATGCAATGCTTTATATGCATCTCCTAAGTTCAGTTTCATTCTTCTGAAGGTATTCTAATTTTCCTCATGACTTTTTCTTTGACCCTTTGGTTAATTAAGAGTGAGTCATGTAAGTTCCACATATTTGTAACTTTTTCACACTTTTGTTAATGATTTCTAATTCAGTATAATGGTTGGCGGGTATACTTTCTGTACATTTATTGAGATTTGTTTCATGGCTTTATATATGCTCTAGCTTGGAGGATGTTTTTTGTAATTGAGAAGAATGGGTATTTTGTTATAATTTGTTAGTTTTTATTGATGTCTTTGATCTAGGTGGTTTATACTGTTGTTTGTGTCTTTTACATTTTTTTTTGTCTTTCTAGTTCTAGCCATTATTGAGAATAATGGTTTGAATGCTCTAATTATTGTTAAATTGTCAGGTTGTGCTTCATCTATTTTGAACTCTTTTTAGGTGCATTCTATGTCACTGAACCATTTTTATGATATAGCTTTAAATTCTTGCAAGATAATTCCAACATCTTGATATTTTGTTAGTTTTTGATGTTATTTTCTCATTTAAGTTGAATATTCCTCATTCTTGCTACGATGGACAAGTTTTGATTGTACTCTGGTGGTACTCTGGTGATTTCAGGTATTATTTTATGAGGCTCCAATTCTTGGGTAATAAGTGTTGTTACTTGGTGAGCTGGGATTTAGTCATGGCTCTCTTCACACAGATAGTATATGGGGGTCCCCTCCGAGTGGAAGGGGAAAGGACCTTCCTGCTGTGTTAAGAGTGGTAGTTGGGGTCTGATTATACACCGCCTCTGCATATGCCTGCCAACTAGTAGAGTGTGGAACACCAGCTAATAAGTGCCAGGTCACAATGATAGTCAAGGCCCTAATTCCACTCATACCCTCCCTGTATACCTGTCAGCCAAGAAGAGATGAGGCGTGTTTCATGATTTCTAGACTATGATGGCAGTGTGCTTACAAGGTTCCACATTATTGATGTGCCAGATTTGGCAGTCAGGTTTCTGCTCATACAGCAGCTGAATGCACCCAGTGTTTGAGAGAAGGGGCACTGCCTCTTTGTTGCTGGGCTGGGATGACAGGGGTGTGCACACACAAAGCTTTTGTAGATATTTACTAGCAGCAAAGGAGTGGTAGCTGCTGGCTGCAGTGCGGAATGGTATGGGCATTTGTTTGTACTGTTCAGGTAACGGAGTTAGCATTGTCAAAGGGCTTTTTGTTCTGTGGGGCCACAACCTTTTCAGCCATTTGTCAAAGGAAAACAGGCACATCATGGGTGCTTTTGTTATGTGTGTGTGGTGAGGTTTTTTTAATAGTTGTTGGCATCTGGGGACATTTCCAGTTTGCAAGGTTCTCTGGTGTATTCAGGCTGGAAGCAAAAACAAAACAAAACCCAACTCTCCTCCAAGGAAGTTGCCACGGAACTGGGTTGTTCTTTAAGTCCCAAGGTCCATAAATAGTTTGCCATCATTTCTACGCTTCAGATTCTTAAGAGTTTGTTTCATATATTTATCCCTATGACTTTATAAGTGGGACGGAATAGGGCAAAGTATGTTTTCTCCATCATGTCCAGAACTCATTCTGGTTTTTGTTTTTTTCTTTTTTCTTTTTAATCTTTGCTTTTCTGCATGCAGGATTTTTTTTTCCTTTTAAAATTTTCTTGCTCTTTTTTTTTTAAATTTTTATTCATGCTTATTATTTATTTTTGAGAGAGAGAGACAGAATGCAAGTGGAGGAAGGGCCAAGAGAGAGGGAGACACAGAATCTGAAGCAGGCTCCAGGCTGTGAGCTAGCTGTCAGCACAGAGCCTGATGTGGGGCTTGAACCCACGGACCATGAGATCTTGACCTGAACTGAAGCTGGATGCTTAACCGACTGAGCCACCCAGGCGCCCCCAAATTCTCTTGCTCTTAATGATTCTAATCAGTTTGGTTATGATTGCTTTGTTATGATTTCCTTGGATGTGTTGGAACTTCCTGGGTATGTGGGTTTATAGTTTTCACCAAATTTGGAAAACTTACTTAAGTGTCTTTTTTTGGTCCCTACTCATTTTTGCTCTCTTCCAGGGATCCAAATTACACATAATTAGGCTGATTGCAGTTATCTTATAGTTTCTATTACCCAGTGTCATTTTCTTAGTCTGTTTTGCTCTATTTCAACTTAGTTTTTGTTGCTAGGTTTTCAAGCTTACCAATATTTTCTTTCATAATGTCTAATCTGTTAATCCCATTGACTGTATTTTTAAATTTTAGACAGTGTTATTATCTCTAGAACTTTGTTTAGGTCTTTTTAAATATCTTCTACATTTGTACCTAACATGATCAATCTCTCTGTTTTTTGGACATGTGGAGAATAATTTAGATGGCTGTACTGCCAGTATCTATTACCAAAAAAAATATATAGCAAATTATATATGACATCTATTTTTGTCATTTTCAGATGTGTTTCTAGTGATTTTCCTCATGATACTCATGTATTCCTGCATTTTTATACTCCTGTTAAGGTTTTGTTTTGTTTTTTTACTACTTAGCCACACAAAAAATTTACCATCTATGTGCTTGGTATTTTTGTATTTCTAGAAATATACTCAAGCTTTGTTCTGGAATATATTTATGTTATCTGGTAACAGTTTGTTCCTATTAAGATTTACTTCAAGGGCACCTGGGTGGTTGAGTTGGTTGAGCATCCAACTTCAGCTCAAGTCATGATCCCATGATTTGTGAGTTCGAGCTCCACATTGGGCTCACAGCTGTCAGCATGGAACCTACTTCAAACCCTCTGTCCCACACTCTCGACTGCTCTCCCGCTTGCGCTCTCAAAACAAACAAACAAAAAAACCACACCAATTTACTTCAAATTTTGTTAGGTGGTACCAGGAAACCTTTAATATTAACTTGCCTCTCTACGGAGGCAGTAAGTCCTTGAGTCGTCTAACCAGTGCCCTGTATACTGTGAAGTTTACCACTTTGGCAGATGGGGACCCAAACTATTCCTGGCTGCGTAAACTTCGAAAGGTTACCTTTGCTTTTTCTAAGCATATCGTTTGGCAGCCTTAGGTGGTTACCTCCATGCACTGATCAAAATTTGCTCTAGGGGCACCGGGGTGGCTCAGTTTGTTAAGCATCTGACTCTTGGTTTCAGTTCAGGTCATTAGCTCATGGTTTGTGGGTTTGAGCCCCGCATTCGGCTCAGCCCTGGCTATATGGAGTCTGCTTGGGATTCTCTCCTCCTCTCTACTCTTCCCCATCTCTCAAAATAAATAAATAAGAAAAAAAAAAACCCTTGCTCTAGTAGTCTGCTCTGAAACTAGCTATCTCAGCCTTCCTGGACTCTCACCTCTATCTTGGCATCATGAGGTTCCCCTGCTTTCTTCCTCCCAGTGCTGAGATGTGGAAATGCCTATTAGTAAGTGGAGTCAAAACTGTGCATATCACATTTGTTTACACTTTGTTAGATGTTTTTGTTGTCTAATGTTCAATATCTGAAAACAATTGCTGCTTGTATGTTATCTAGTGTTTTGTTACTTTAGGCAGGAAGGTAAATCCAGTCTTGTTCCATTTTGGTTGGTAGCAGTAGTTTTTTTTAAATAATTTTTTAAATGTTTGTTTATTTTTGAGAGAGAGAGAAAGAGAGACACAGGCAGGGGAGGGGCAGAGAAAGAGAGGGAGACACAGAATCCGAAGCAGGCTCCAGGCTCCAAGCTGTCACCACAGAGCCAGCGCGGGGCTCGAACTCACCAACTGCGGGATCATGACCTGAACTGAAGTCAAAAATGCTCAACCAACCGAGCCCCCCAGGCACTCCTAAATTTGTTTTTAATGTTTTATTTTTAAGAGAAAGAATGAGCGTAAGTGGGGAAGGGGCAGGAAAGAGCGAGACAATTCAAAACAGGCTCTAGGCTCTGAGCTGTTAGCACAGAGCCCAATGTGGGGCTCAAACTCATGAACTGCAATATCATGACATGAGCTGAAGTCGGACGCTCAAGTGACCAAGCCACCCAGGCACCCTTGGAAGCAATATTTATTCTTAAAGTTTTAGACTTACAGAAAAATTCCGAGTACAGAATTACCATACATCCTTCTCCCAGTCTGTGTAATACTAAAAGTTCAGGCTTTAATTTGATTTTACCAAGTTTTCTCCATTAATGTCCCAAAGATCAAATCCAAATTCCTGCATGGTACTTGGTTATAAATTTCGTTAGTCTCCTCCAATCTTTGAGAGTTTTTCAGTCTTTCCTTGCCACTCATGACCTTGAAAAGTCATGGTTTCCTGAGTCGGGTAAGTTTCATTTTGTTTGTAGTCTCCTCATGATTATATTACAGTTATGCTTTTTTTTTTTTTTTTTTTTAGCGGCAATACGACTCACTGGTGTGCCCTTCTTACTAGTGCCTCGCTTGTGTGGTATCTGCTGATGTCTTACTGCTGGTGATCATTTGGTTAAGGTAATATATGGAATATTTTCTCCTTGTAATAATATATTTGGGATTTTTTTTTTCTTTTTTTGAGAGACAGCATGAGCAAGGGAGGGTCAGAGAGAGAGACACACACAGAATCCGAAGACAGGCTCCAGGCTCCGAGCTAGCTGTCAGCACAGAGCCTGACACGGGGCTCAAACCCTCGAACCGTGAGATCATGACCTGAGCTAAAGTCAGATACTTAACTGACTGAGCCACCTAGGCGCCCCATATTTGGGATTTTTTTGTTATATAATTCTAATGGCCTGTTTCTCTTTATATTTTCACCTTCAAATTTAAGTATCCATCAGTGAATTTTGTGTATTATTATTACTGTTATTACAGTGATTTCCTATTTCCCTCCATTCCTTTTACATTTATTAATGTGAATTCTCCACCATTAAATTGATTCTATCACTGGAAGCGAAATTATGGTTCACTGCAGCAATAAACAAGATAGGTCTGTAACATTCTCCCATATTAAAAACAAATTTCTAAGTAGGCTAGGGAAGATATGGAAAGGATAAAAGACCAAATGAATATGGAAAGGAATGCGCATCAATACAAAGTAGCAAAAAAATAGTTCAGAGCAGTAATCACATTATGGTTTATTGTACTAGCAGAATGTGAAATGACAGGGGTTCATTACAAAATTCAAAGAAAAACATTAACGGAATGTGACCAAAATATAGCTGTAATACAAATAAGGGAAGCATAATAAGGATATGTTGCATTTGTTAAATTTTCAATTATTAATGATTTTGAAAAGTGCCAAGATACATTATTATTTAGGTGTATCTATAAGGATTTGATAGCTCATTGTTTTAACTTGCTCAAGCCAGCAAAAAATAAAATAAAAATACACAAAAGAGTGTCTGGAGTATTATACAAAAAAGAGAGAAACTAATCAGTATTGATAGGAACTCAGAATAACCAAGTAAAATGAGATGAAAGAGCAAATCAGCAGTGTGGTCACATAATAGCTCAGTAAGTAGAATGAACTATTAATGATTATAATAGAGTTGAACTATTTTAAAGAAAATATGAAATAGTACATATCCTAATAAGGATAACAACAGAGATTCATTCTCTTATTTTGTAGCATATGAAATATCTACTAAGTATATTTTTTTAAACTGCTAATTTATTTTTCCTATAAAGTTGAGATATTTTTAAGTTTATTTTGAGAGAGAGAAGAGAGCAAGAGTGGCAGAGAGAGAGAGAGGGAGAGACAGAAACCCAAGCAGACTCTGCGCTGTCAGCGAGGAGCCAGATGTGGGGCTTGAACCTGTGAACCATGAGACCATGACCTGAGCCAAGATCAAGAGTTGGACCCGTAACCGACTCAGCCACCCAGGCACCCCTAAAACTGCTAATTTAAATTAAAAAACTAGGACTATTTAAAGAAAACAGTCCAATATATCCAATAAGAAAATAGCTTAATTACTATAGCCACAAAAATTCTGGGGAAGACCAATTTGAAAAATTAAAATTAGTGATTGATAGTGACATAAATGTATCTAAACAAGAGGTAATTTTAAAAATTGTTTTCTTAATGTTTTTTACTTACTTTTGAAAGACGGTGAGAGACAGCATGAGCAGGAGAGAGTCAGAGAGGGAGGCACAGAATCTGAAGCAGGCTCCAGGCTCTGAGCTAGCTGTCAGCACAGAGCCCGACGCGGGGCTCAAATCCACAAACCATGAGATCATGACCTGAGCCAAAGTTGGATGCTTAACCCCGACTGAGCTACCCAGGCGCCCCCATCATAATAGGTAAATTCTTATAAAAAATCTAATAACCACTGGCTCATAATGAACGTCAATTGCATAACCAGCCAACTGTTCTAATGAAAGAGATGATGGACACTTAATCTTTGTCAATAATTTTCTTTCTTCTTTTACTTTTCCTTTCCTTGCTAAAATCAAAGTTCTATTCATGGTTAAGCTGCCAAAACTCAGCAAGGCAACACAGAGAGAATAAAAAGTATAAATATACAAACCCAGTTGAAGTCATGGTAGTAAGAGTTCTAAACCCTCTAAATGTGAATTTACCAAGTTTATAATCATTGCAACAGTTGTAGATTACCCCTCCTTTAATAAGTCTGAGACAGATAAGACTGGCTTTGTAAAATTTTAGGGAATATTTAAAAGTGCCCCTTTCCTTTGGATCCTCATTGGTAGTGTCTAGAGGGAAAAAGAAAGGCTTTCTAAAGGAACTGTATTGTGGTAGGTATTTAGGCAAGTCTGTCATGTCAAAACAGAAATGTTAAAAGAAATTAATCGTTTGATGACCATGAAAAGATTACACATCTACCATTAAAACAAGAATAGAAAATGAAACATAAATCTACAAAAATACCATGCATAGACACAAGACTTAAAAACCACATAGTATCTGACTGGAAGTTTTAACTCTCTGAAGGAAGAAAATTATACTATATAAACAAAAAATTAGAATGCAAAAGATTTATTTGAATAATATTATAAATTAGTAAGCCAAAAACAATGAATAGACAGAAAAACAAAAACATAAACACCAAAAGTAACTGTAAACAAAACATGCCTGGGAAAGAAATTCATGTGAAATGAAGTAGTTAATAATTAGTGAGACACATTTTCCACACATACCAGAATAGGGACCATCCTACCCAAACAGATATTCAGAAGGTTAACTGACATAAAAAGGAGAAATATTGGGGCGCCTGGGTGGCTCAGTCAGTTAAGTCTCCGGCTTCAGCTCAGGTCAGATCTCACGTCCGTGGGTTCGAGCCCCGCGTCAGGCTCTGTGCTGACAGCTAGCTCAGAGCCTGGAGCCTGCTTCCGTTTCTGTGTCTCCTTCTCTCTCTGCCCCTCCCCCTCTCATGCTCTGTCTCTCTCTGTATCAAAAATAAATAAAACATTTAAAAAAAAAAGGAGAAATATTTGACAATATCTAACAAAACAAAGTACATATGTCACTGAGTGATTGTACTTCTAAACAGAGTGGCCAGAAAGTCTGGAAGCATAAGAGCAACATAATTGCCTTGATTACTTCTTATAATAAGGCATCAATTTTCCCAGTGAAACTCAGAAACAAAAGGCTTTCGTACATGTATTTCATTCAAAAGACTTCTCACCAGCATAGCTTTTTTGATTATCACGTAAGGTGCTTACCCACGCTAAAGGCACTCCCACAGTCCTCACATTCGTAGGGTTTCTTACCAGTATGAATTCTCTGATGTTTTGTAAAGGATGAACTATGTCGAAAGGCCTTCCCACATGCCTTGCATTCATAAGGTTTCTCTCCAGTATGAATTCTCTGATGTTCAGTAAGGGCTGAACTATGACGAAAAGCCTTCCCACATACCTTACATTCATAAGGTTTCTCACCACTGTGAATCCTCTGATGTTGAATAAGTGCTGATGTGAGTCTAAAGAACTTTCCACACTCTTTACATTCATAAGGTTTCTGACCACTGTGAATTCTCTGATGTCGAGTAAGTTCACTACCTACTCCAAAAGCTTTTCCACATTCCTTACATTCATAGGGTTTCTCACCAGTATGAATTCTCTGATGTCTAGTCAGAGACGAACTGTTCCTAAAGACTTTCCCACAGGCCTTGCATTCATAGGGTTTCTTCCCAGTGTGAATTCTCTGATGCCGAGCCAGTTCCCTACATACGCCAAAGGTTTTGCCACATTCTTTACATGCGTAAGGTTTTTCACCTGTATGAATTCGCTGATGTTCAGTAAGCTGTGAGCTAATTCTGAAGACCTTCTTACATTGTATACATTTGTACGGTTTCTCACCAGTATGGATTCTCTGATGCTCAGTTAATTGTGAATGGAATCTAAAGTCCTTGCCACATTCCATACATTTGTAAGGTTTCTCATCAGTATGGATTTTCTGGTGTCGAGTAAGTTGTGCATGCACTCTAAAGGATTTCCCACAGAAAGTGCATTCATAGGGTTTCTCACCATCATGAATTATTTTTAGTGGAGTTATTTCTTCAACTCTTCTAATGGTTCTTTTATATTCCTTACATTTATAGCACTTCTGATCATCAGGCATTTTCTGGTGTATACTAAAGTCTTCATAAAAACTAAATGGATCCCGGTATTCCATATATTTAGAAGGTTTTTCACCAGTATGAATGTTCAGTTGTAGGGTATGTGGGTCATCCCCAAAGGTTTTCCAGTATGCATTACATTGATATGTTTTCTCACTAGTATGTATTCTCTCACATTCATCAAAACTTAAGTCACAGCTAAGGATGTTTCCATATTCTTTATATTCATAGGGTTTCTTGCTCTCATGAATTCTCTGATGTGATATAAGAGATTTATGGTGTTTATAATTTAGCACTTTTTCAGAGATGATTTTCATCTGGCTGAAATATCCCACTTCAAGTCTTTGTACTTCAGTCTTGCTTTGGCTTTGCCAGTTATTTCTGAAAGTGGAGTTCTCAAGACCAACAAATTTACTTTCTATTTCTTTGCACTGAGGACTGTCAATAATGTCCTTTCCATTAAATAAACACTTTGTGTCATACTTGGACTCCAGATCTGAAAGAGGGGAAAAGAAACAATTTTTTTCATGTGCCATAAAAATGAAACATTTATACAATGCAGAGAAGAAAAACTGCAAATATAAATAATATAAGTGAATGATTAAAATACTGTAATGAAGTTTTAAAAAAGATCAGAGAATGATGAATGCATAAGATTGTGAGGTTTGTGATAAGGGAAACAGATTAAGTCAGTGTCTGACATGTAGGTGTTGATCATCGTCTGGTAAGCTTGTTGTCAAGTACTAATGTTTGGAAATAAGTCCAGATAAACTGACCGACATCAATAGATGCAGAACTAGTTATCAATATCATGTAGATGTACTGCTGATGTGGATCACAATTTGATCTATATATACTAGTAATTCTGTATGTTTTTTAAACAATAGACTCCAAATACTTTAGAGGATAACAGTGCAGGTAAGACCTCATTTTAATCCATTATCCTCTCTCACATAATCTTTCTTTTCATCTCTTCCAGCAAACCAAATTTCCATCCACAGGATATTTCATTTCTCAGAAATGGATTCTGTATATACTACCCACATTTCACTAACCGGGGTAAAAAGTTAATATCCTCAGAAAGGATATAATGATTGTAAGTTCATATTGGTGTTTCTGTTCTAATATCTAGTTGCTTGCCTTCACATTCTTATTTTTTTTCAATTGTGTATTCAGTTATTTTCTCTTGTTACACTGTTTATTCCTTAGTTTCCAAAAGGGCAAATGTAATCATTATATACCACTGAATAACAAACCCCAAGGAAATATACACTGATAATTACAGAAAATTAAACAGGTGAAAGGACTCTAAATAAGACAAAAAGGAAATACTACAAAGATCAGTCACTGGGTAATACAATGGATCATCAAAATAATGGGGCACCTGGGTGGCTCAGTTGGTTAAACATCCAAACTTCAGGTCATGATCTCACAACTTGTGAGTTCGGGCCCCATGTTGAGCTTTGTGCTGAGAGCTCAGAGCCTGGAGTCTGCTTCAGATTTTGTGTCTCCTTCTCTCTGCTCCTCCCCAACTTGTGCTCTCTCACTCAAAATTAAATACATATTTAAAAAATCCTAATTATGTAAGTATAAGAATAATGCAGTAGTATTAGTATATTTCCATCCCTTCTAACCCTCACATTGTACTTCAGTGATTTATACACACACACACACACACACACACACACACACACACACACAAATAGTGTTTATGAATGTTTTCTAATTGACTCTCCACTTACACTGTCTCCATCACTGCTGTTAATTCCCTGCTATGCAGAACGATGATTCTCTTCACATCAATACAAATGAGGAATTTTATTTACTGTTTTCACTAGCTTTTTTACTATCACTCATCTATCCTACAGAAATCCTAGTCTATATTTAAATGTTTTCCTTCATGCTCTTTCCCAAATATTCCTTTCCATTTTCCTGTACTCAAAGCCACCCATGTTACATTCCGCACATCAGTATCAGTATATTTTTGGTATTAGAGTAGGTATGTACTGTATAAGGCTTATGCAATTCTGAAAAGGGGAAAGCTAACAGGACGATGTTGAAAAAGCAGTCCAGGTGGGCAAGAGTGGAAAGTACTTTGTAACACGATCTGTTGGACATTGGCTGGAGACTGACAATCAGAGAGAGGATAACCTGAGGAAAATCCAAAGTGCATGACACGCATTGCATAATAAGGGGCAAAAATAATTTCCTGCGACTGAATTATGTTATATGTAGCAAAGGTATAATAATGCAGTCATTATTGGAGTGGAATAGTGAAATCATAAATGAATGCCCTTATCAGTAAATCAAAAAGTATTTCTACCTAGAAATGAAAAGACGGGGTGCCCGTGTGGCTCAGCCATTGAATGTCTGACTTTGGCTCAGGTCATGATCTCACAGTTTGTGAGCTCAAGCCCTGCGTCGGGCTCTGTGCTGACACCTCAGAGCCTGAAGCCTGCTTTGGATTCTGTGTCTTCCAATCTCTCTGCCTCTTCCCTACTCACGCTCTCTCTCTTTCTCAAAAATAAATAAACATTAAAAAAAATCTTTTTAAAGAAAGAAAAGACTCTACCAAATGTGGAAATGTAACTGAAATTACAAAAACTCCAGAGAATACATTGAAAATGCAGTTGACCCTTGAAACTGGGGTTGTGGGCCCTATGCACTGCACAATTAAAAATCCTCATATAATTTTGACTCTCCCCAAACTTAACTGTTAATAGCCTACTATGGACTGGAAGCTTTTCTAATAATAAACAGTTGACTAACACATATTTTATATGTTATATGTATTATATATTGTATTCATAGAATTAAGTAGAAGAAAATCTTGAGAGAAAATACATTTATAGTATTGTATTACCTTTATCAAAAAGCTCACATATAAGTATACCCATGTAGTACAAACCTGTGTTGTTGAAGGGTCAACTATATTACATATTAAAACCTATGGAAGTCAATGTTAGTCACACACATAAGTAAGGATTTACTTGCATTTTGACACTAATTAGCTGTATAACCTTGGAGAAGCTGCGTAAATACTCTTTGTTTTAGCAAAATAATACAACTACTATTCATGTCATCAGGTTATTGAAGAATTAAAAGATTTAGTTTATTAAAATTGCTTAGAACAAGGCCTGGTACATGGCAAGAACTATGTTCTGAAACATTAAAAGATCCTTGCTATAATACTGACGATGTTAAATGCAAAGTTCTTTAACCATAAAACAGGTATAACATAATGCATATGGCAGGCAAGGAACATAAATCCTGTTTATCCAGCTAACATATAAATTACACAGATTCTTCTAATAATCATAACGAATCAGGACACAGTTTCTTAGCTGTTCTTCAAGAAGGTGGGATAGAAAATAACAAAGCATTTATAGCAATTCTGACTTTAATCACAATATAATGGCTCTCTCAAAGGATATATGTGTCCTAAAATTTAAATTAAACTCCCTGGGTATCAGGGAAAGTAGAAATATGAAGGGACTGAGAAAGTACAAATATCATGAAGAATGATGAATGTGATTAATGGAGGTGTCCTCTCCAACACAATGTTCAACCCACACCTTTGGAAACAGGGAGAAGAAATGTACCTACTTTCTTTCAAAAGACAGTCTTGGGTTTACTGACAAGCAACTGACAGACCAGAGCAGCTGATAGAGCATATGTGAAATTCAATGAAGCAGATAAACTTACCCAGTGAAACCAAGTTGCTATAGTTCTCCATCATCACATCCCAATATAAGTTCCTCTGAGCTGAATCCAGGCACTCCCATTCCTCTTGAGAGAAGCTGATGACCACATCCCTGAACGTCACCAATTCCTAAAGCAAAAAACCAAATACAGATGAAAGAGAGAAAAAGAATGACATTATGATAAACCGACAAGTAAACTAGTATAGGCAAGGGTGAGTAGAAGGTTATAATATGGGAAGTAAGGAAGTTAGTGCTCCCAAATAGGACTAACTACTACATATCTTTAAAGAATCCATTTGATTCAGAGAAATCTTCGTGCATATTATGGAATTGCTTAATTAGTTAAGCATGTCTGGAAATAAAATGAGTTTACAAATTAAAAGAAACAGCATATTCATGCACACTGCATACAACATGCCTACCGCATGAATTAATAAAGGTAAGTTTCTAGATCCTTGTTCCTCTGTAAAGGAAAAGTATCTAACTTGGGAGCACTAATTTATAATTTCTTACAGCCCCAAGTTCAACACTGTGTTAGGTATTATTTAGCATGATATGATCAGAACTTTTACTTCTAATGACAACCTATTTAATAAGTACTTTTTAGTGGCTAAAGAATAGTCTATTTGGTGAAAAAATTCCAGGCTTAATTGTATTTAGACTTTTACAGTGGATAAGATGTTCTTCAATTCTGGAAGTCTACAGTCATCTATTTATGTATGATGGAGACCAGTCAAGATCAAATCCAGTCTACCTGGAAACTCCAGTCTCTTCAGAAAAAGTACAGAATTTTCCCATATGTAATCAAATGAGTACATATGATCGTTATCCAAGAATATGAAAAAGTATGGTAAATTCCTCCATCTAGGTATTCTATTTCTACTCTATAGCTGGTGTTAACAAGAGACTCAACAAATAAGAGTGTTGAAAATTATTTGGAGAATAGATAGGCACATAGAAATTACACTGTTATGTTTGGTTCCAACTCTCACTAGAAAGTAAAAAACTATGAGAATGTGGGGCAGGCCCAATTTGGTAAGAAGATTCAGAAAAAGGAAATGTTCACAAAGGAGACAGATTCAGCAACTTACATGGTCCATGCTTAGAACTGTGAAGAATTGGTCAGGGAATTCCACTTCTGCCATGCCAGCCGGAGGAGCTCCGTTGACATGCTCCCTGTCAAAACTAGTGAAAATTAGATATAAAAATATAGAACAAATGAAGAAACATTTGTTCAGGAAAATCTACTAAAACTCATAAGTTGAGAGTCCACAGTATCTGAACCAAACCTGTACCCTTCCTTGTTCCTCACATCTTAGAAAGATACTCCATTTCAAACTGGCATAGTCCATCAAGGACACAGGCTTCCTCGCCAGGTGTCAACCTGTGCCCCCAGTCAGATGGCTCTCTTCCAGGGGGAAGCAGGAGGCCAGCATTTCTCATCCCGCTTCCAGCTACCCGCTGCGCCAGGAACTGCAGCTACGGGACACAGATTTTCTTCTGTTTGGCTCCAAACACAAAATGTAATCTGTACCTTGGGTGTGGCCCTGGTGAGAATACTGGGGTTCCAGTTGTCTGCCCTGGATCTTGGGGTAGGATTTCCATGTCAAGAGAGGCAAACTGAAACCTCTGCTGCACTTACCCTCTCCCCACCTACCAAGCACCCAGCTCCTAAGAGCAGAGGTGTGACTCCGAGAGAAGCATGCCACTGTCCCTAACCCAAGCACAAGATCTGTGGCTCAGTGATTTTGTACAGGGGGAAAAAAGCTAGGAAATGACCTCAATTGTAACTGTAGAAAAGTTAAAGCCTAAGGACATTCTCAAAAACAGGGAAGTTTTGGTAAAAGACTTAGGAGAAGATTGAAAGATTCGCTAGAGATAAATGAACTATGGGCTGACTAGTTTCCCAGAGAGAATTAGACACTTAGAGAGCTGTTCCTTTTGTCAGAACTAATCCCAGACACTGACCTGATTACGTTAGTCTGTGAAGCAATATATGCTTCAGGGCATTGTTGAAAGCAGTAGTGGCATCCATCATGATTTCTGCAGCTTAACAGCTGGGAGACACTAAAAAGACAGACCTGTGAAAACCTGTCATCCAAGGGTGACTTTGGTAATGATCAAGGCTGTACCCCAAAGGAGGAACATCACAGATTTTCAGTGTAGGCTGGGAAGACAGATCACACTTAACTAAACTAGCCAATCACTAAAGAAAACAAACAAACAAATCTGGTGGTGGAAGGCGCTAATATGGAAAACAGACAAAAATACCAAATATGTTATAATTATCTAAAATTTCTACTTTCTATAAATAAAAAGACCAAATTATTAGGAAAATATGACCCATAAACATACAAAACAACACAAAACAGAAACTGCCTGTGAGAACACCAAATTTAACAAAGATGTCAAAGTAGCCATAAATATATTCAGATAAACAAAAGAACCCATACTTATATAAAGGTATGATCACAATGTCACACATCAAGAATACCAATAAAAGCAATTTTTTTTGATGTCTGATCTTATTTGTTTCTCTTACAACAATCTCATTTTTGACTAGACTCAGACTTTGAGGTAGAAGCTCTCAGCGAAGATAGCCTCCGTCTCTTTGCAATCTGTTCTTGGCGTTTTTCTTTGGCCTCCTTCATTCTTTTGGCCAAAAGCTTAGCATATTCTGCAGCCTCTTCCTTGTTTTCCTTTGTGCGCTGCTGCTTCAAAGCAATGCGCCGACGTTTGTGTTGGAGGACGCGTGGAGTAACAAGACGCTGAATCTTGGGTGCTTTGGTTCGAGGTTTTTTACCTTCTTTGTTTAGGGGCTTTCTCACAACATACTGGCAGACATCATCTTCCTTTGAGAGGTGGAAAAGCTTGCGTATTCTGCTAGCTCTTTTGGGCCCCAGGCGACGAGGCACAGTAGTATCAGTGAGTCCAGGAATAGCCTTCTCCCCTTCTTTGACGATGACCAAGGTGAGAACACTGAGGTTGGCATCCACAATGCAACCCCGGACAGATTTGCGCTTTCTTTCTCCAGTCCTCCGTGGACGGTAGCAGGAATGCCCCTTACTCAGCAGCAGGCGGACACGGCCATGGGTCAAGACACCCTGCTTCGTGGGGAAGCCTTGTTTGTCATTGCCACCACTGATTCGAACCACATAACCCTTGCATTCTTCCCCTAAGGCATCAGCAGCGACTTCTGTGGCCATTCGCTTTTCATAAAAGGTACGAAGTTTGCGTTCATCGTCCACTTCAATGAGTTTCTGGCAGCCAGTAGCTGGGAAAGAGATGTTCAGCTTCATCTTGATGTCGCCTACTGCCTCCGAGGCGCCACGAAAAAGAGCAATAAAAGCTATTTTTTAAAATTGTTTTTTTTTGAGAGAGAGAGAGACAGCATGAGCAAGGGAGGGTCAGAGAGAGAGAGAGAGAGAGAGAGAGAGGGAGACACAGAATCCGAAGACAGGCTCCAGGCTCTGAGCTAGCTCTCAGCACAGAGCCCGATGTGGGGCCTGAGCCCATGAACCGTGAGATCATGACCTGAGCCGAAGTCAGACGCTTAACTAACTGAGCCACCCAAGCCCCAAAGAGAAGCTATTTAATACCAGATGGGAATTCGACACTTGACAAATATTGTAACATGAAATGAAAATTTCACTAGAGCAGCTCAATACTAGATATAAACTGGCATAAGAAAATACTACCAAACTTAAATATAGTGCAATCTAACAGAAACAAATGGAAAAGAGCCTCAGAAGAGATGGACAGAAGCATACCTACATATATAATGGTATATGAGAAGGGAAAACTATCATTTAACATATTCCAATAATGATGAAAAGTCCCCTAAGTTAAGAGTTTTTACATCCAGGAAGCTCAACACACCCAGTAGGATAAAGGCACAGAGATCTACAAATAGACACACCATGGTAAAAAAGGTGAAATCTGAAAGAGAAATCTGGTTGTTTTTGTTGTTTTTTTTTAAAGTAAGTTCTAGGCCCAATGTGAGGCTTGAACTCATCACCCTGTGATCAAGAGCCCCCCCCCCACCCTTGGTCTACCGACCGAGCCAGCCAGGTGCCCCCTGAAAGAGAAATTTGAAAGCAGCAAGAAGAAAATGAGTTGTTACTTACAAATGACCCCCAATAAGAATAACTGATGACAGCTCATCAGAAACAATAGAGACCAGAATGTAAACCAAGACTCAAAAAACTTTCAACCATGAATTGTATAATAAGCAAAACTATTTTTCAAAAATGAAGATGAAGTTCTTCAAGCAGAAAGCAAGTGATGCCAGGCAGTAACGCATACCCATATGAAAAGATAAAGAGGGGCACCTGGGTGGCTCAGTGGGTTAAGCGTCCAATTTTAGGTCAAGTCATGATCTCACAGTTTGGGAGTTTGAGCCCTGCATCAGGCTTTGTGCTGCCAGCTCAGAGCCTGGAGTTTGCTAGATTCTATGTCTCCCCTCTTTCTGCCCCTCCCTCACTCATGCTCTCTCTCTTCTCCTGCTCTTTCAAAAATAAACATTAAAAAATTTTTCTTAAAAGATAAAGAGCACCAAGGTAAATATTTGATTTTCAAAGACTGTATACATACATATTTTTTCTCTTTCAGTTAACTGATTTAAATATCAACTGTACAAAATAAAGTTTTTATTGGCCCTACATTATATAAAAGTATAATTTGTACTTTTATAACACAAAGGAGGTGGGTAGAAGCAAAGCTATACTCGGCTAAGTAAATGAATACAGATGGTACTTTGAATCCACAGCATCGAATGAAGAAAACAGAAAAACAATAAGGGGCACCTGGCTGGCTCAGCTGGTATAACATACGACTCTTGGGCTCGGGATCATGAGTTCATGCCCATTATTGGGCACAGAGCGTACTTAAAAAAAAAAAAAAAAAGGCAAACCACAAGAGACTCTTAAATACTAAGCTCAGGAACAAGAAAGAATGCCTACTTTTACCACTTGTATCAGAAATCCTAGCCAGAGCAATTAGGTAAGAAAAAAAATTAAAGGCATCCAAAACAGAAAGGAAGAAGTCAAACTGTTACTATTTGCAGATGACATGCTATTATTGTTTATAAAATTTCTTTCTGATGATTCATTATTAGCATATTGAAATGCAACTGATTTTTGTATACTGATTTTGTTTACTTATGAGAGAGAGAGAGACAGTGCAAGCAGGGGAGGGTCAGAGAGAGAGGGAGACAGAGAATCCAAAGACCGGCTCCAGGCTCTGAGCTAGCTGTTAGCACAGAGCCCGACATGGGGCTCCAACCCATAACTATGAGATCGATCATGACCTGAGCCGAAGTCGGACGCTTAACCGACTGCCACCCAGGCGCCCCTGTATACTGATTTTGTATCCTGCACATTTACTGAATTTATTAGTTCTAAGATGTTGTTTTGGTATAATCTTAACCCCATTTACAACTGCATCAAAAATAATAAAAAAAACATAGGAATAAATTTAACCAAAATGGTGAAGGACCTGTACTCTGAAAACTATAAGACAATGCTGAAAGAAATTGAGAAAGACACAAGTAAATAGAAAGGTAATCCATGCTCATGGACTGGAAGAATTAAATACTGTTAGAACATCTAGACTACCCCAAAAGATTTATAAATTCAATGCATCCCTATCAAAATTTCAATGGCATTTTCACAGAAATACAACAAACAATCCTTAAAATATGTATGGCACCACAAAAGACCCTGAAGAGTAAAAGGAATCTTGACAAAGCTGGAAGCATCATGCATTTTTATTTTAAACTGTATTACAAAGCTATAGTAATCAAAACAGTTATGATATTAACATTAAAAAAGAAACATTAGTCAATGGAATAGAACAAGGAGCCCAGAAGGAAACCCACATATAGTCAATTTATGACTAAAGAGCCAAGAACATACAGCATTCATGACACAGTGTTGGGAAAACTGGACAACTACATGCAAAAGAATGAAATTGGGACACACTTTACACCATACACAAAAATGAACTCAAAATGGATTAAGGAGTTGAAAATAAGACTTGAAACAGTAAACTCCTTGATGGTTTGGGCAATGATTTTTTGGATTGGACACCAAAAGCAACAAACACAAAAATAAACAAGTGGGACTGCAGGAAATTAAAATGCCTCTGCCCAGCAAAGGAAGCCATCAACAAGATGAAAAGGTAACCTACTGAGTGGGAAAAAATAATTGCAAATCATACATCTGATAAGGGGTTAATATCCAAAATATTAAAGAACTGCTTCAACTCAGCAGCTGAAAAACCATCTGATTAAAAATGGGCAGAGAGTCTGAATAGATATTTTCCAAAGAAGACATGCAGGTGGCCAATATACATGAAAGTTGTTTACCACCACTAGTCATCAGGGAAATACAAACCAAAACCACAATGACACATCACTTCACACCCCCTAGAATGGCTACTATCCAAAAAATAAGAAATAATAAGTGTTGAGAAGGATAAGGAGAAAAGGAAACTTTTCCTTGTGCACTGCTAGTGGAAATGTAAATTGGTACAGTCACGATGGAAAACTATGGAGGTTCCTCAATTGTTAAAAATAGAACTACCATATGATCCAACAATTTCTGTTCTGGATATTTATCCGTTGGAAACTTTTTTGTTTAAAAAAATTTAAATGTTTTCCATTTATTTTTGGCAGAGAGACAGCGTGAACAGGGGAGGGGCAGAGAGAGACTGAAACACAGAATCTGAAGCAGCCTCCAGGCTCCTCGCTATCAGCACAGTGCCCAACGCGGGGCTCGAACCCACGGACTATGAGATCATGACCTGAGCTGAAGTTGACGCTTAACCGACTAAGCCATCTAGGCGCCCTATATCTAACGGAAACTTGAACATTAACTCAAAAAGATATATGTAGATAACCCCCTATTCATGCAGCCTGGGTGTGGAGCCTGCTTAAAATTCTCTCTCCCTCTCCCCTTGCCCTTCCCTGCTCAAGCATGTGTGCACATGAACGTGCACTCTCTCTTTCAAAAAAAAAAAGAAAAAGATGGACAGAAGACACGAATAAACATTTTCTCAAAGAAGACACCCAGATGGCTAAAAGACACGTGAAAAGATGCTCAACATTACTTATCATCAATGAAATACAAATTTAAACCATTATAAGATAGCATCTCACTCCTGTCAGAAAGGCTAACACTTAACTCAGGAAACAACGGATGTTGGCAAGGATGTGGAGAAATAAGAAATTTCTTACTGGTGGGAATGCAAATTCATGCAGTCACTGTGAAAGCTCCTCAAAAAGGTAAAAACAGAACTACCTTATGACCCAGAAATTGCAGATACTAGGTATTTATCCAAAGGATACAAAAATGCTGATTTGAAGGGGCATGTGCACCCCAATGTTTATAGCAGCACTATCAAAAATAGCCAAACTATGGAAAAAGCCCAAGGGTTCATCAACTGATGAATGGATAAAGAAGATGTAGTATATACAATGGAATCTTACTCAGCCATCAAGGAAATAGAAATCTTGCCATTTGCAATGAAATTGGATGGAGCTATAGAGTGTATTATGCTAAGGGAAATAAGTCCGTCAGAAAACAAATACCATATAATTTCATATATGGAATTTAGGAAACAGATGAATATATGAGAAGGGGGAAAAAAAGAGAGGGAAGCAAACCATAACAGACTCTTGATAGAGACCAAACTGAGGGTTGATGGAAGGAGGGAGGTGGGGGATGGGCTAGATGGCTGACGGGTATTAAAGAGGGCACTTGTTATGAGGAGTACTGGGTACTGTATGTAAGTGATGAATCACTAAATTCTACTCCTGAAACCATTATTACATTATGTTAACTAGAATTAAAATTTTTTCCCCATTTTATTTATTTTAGAGAAAGTCGGGGAGAGAGCATGCATTCGAGTAGGGGAGAAGGGAGAGGGAGAGAGAGTGCTAGAGAATCCCAATCAGACTCCATGCTCAGTGCAGAACCCAACATGCTATGATCCCACAACATACGGATCATGACTTCAGCTGAAATCAAGAGTCTGACATTCAACCAACTGAGCCATCCAGACACCCCTTAACGAACTAGAACTTAAATAAAAATGAGGGAGCCCTTGGGTGGTTCAGTCAATACAGCACCTTACTCTTGGTTTCAGCTTAGGTCATGATCTCATGGGTTCGTGGGTTTGAGACCCATGAGACAGAAGGGAGCCTGCTTGGGATTCTCTCTCGCTCCCTCTCTCTCAGCCTTTTCCCTGCTTGGGTGTGTGTGCACACTGTCTCTTCCAAAATAAATAAACTTAAAAAAAAGAAATACATACATATAAATAAATATATATTTAGAAAAAGAAAGTTAAGTTCTATTCCATGACAGTAGCAAATCTGATTTTCAAAGATGCCTTTTAAATCTCATCAAAACTAATTTTTAAAAAAAATTTAGTATTTATTTTTGAGAGGGAGAGAGAGAGTGAATGGGGGAGGAGCAGAGAGGGAGGGAGACAGAATCTGAAGCAGGCTCCAGGCTGTCAGCAGAGCCCATCATGGGGGCCCAAACTCACGAACCACGAGATCATGACCTGAGCTGAAGTTAGACACTCAACGGACTGAACCACCTTGGTAATCCAAAATTAATTTTATATCTTTATTGTTCTTGATTTATAGAAAATTTATGGTGGATACTTAGAATAGAATCTTTACACAATCACAATTTCATTTGTTTCCTGTAGACTTCATAAACGCAAGGCTGTTATTAAGTGTTCTAAGGCTGTGCCCTGATTAATATATCCAATCCTAATAAAAATAAAAACCATAAGGCACTGATATTATTATCTACATTTTACAACATAAAATTGTAAAACATAAGGATTAGTAACTACTGACCTCTTTGAAATGTAGCTAGAGTGAATAAGGAACTGAAATTTTAATTGTTAAAAGTTTTTTTAAATATTTATTTTTGAGAGACAGAATTGGAAGCAGGCTCTAGGTTCTGAGCTGTCAGCACAGAGCCTGACATGGGGCTCTAACTCACGAACTAGGAGATCATGACCTCAGCAGAAGTTGGACACTTACCTGACTGAGCCACCCAGGTGACTCTATTTAATTTAAATACAAAAGTGATATAAAATGTTTTTCAATTAAACACAACTTTATAGTTTGGGTATAACTACATTTCACCATAACCACTGAAAATTTAGCATCCAAACTAAAAAAAAAGTGCCATAACAATAAAATATGTATTAGATTTTGAAAACTCAGTATGAAGCTAGGAATGTAAAATATTTCAATTTATTTATAGTATTACATGTTGAAATAATATTTTAGATATATTGGTTGAAATATATGTAATTTCAACTGTTTCTTTTTACTTTCTAAACTGTGTGCAAAAGAAAATTTTAAATTACACAAGTGGCTTGCGTTGTATTTCCTTTAGATTCAAATACCATTACGCTCCTCTCACAGTCTATACCAGTATGTGGTCTGAAAAGGCATACTGCCAAATCTCAAGACTTAGCTGTCACCACTCCAAAGAGATTGGATTCTCAGGAAAAACTCCCTGTCCTTGTTCACACAAACTCCAATCATACTCCTACCCCTAAAATGTCTTATTGCCTAAAATTAATCAAACCATCCTACCTTGCTTTGTTTGAAAATCAAGTCTATGAATAAAATCAAAGGTATCTGGTAGTATTATTCTACCTAACCACCAGTCTCTTGACAAAACACACTCTAAATATAAGTCCTTAGTTTATCCTTGAAGAGTTCAACTAGTTCTATTCCTGTACCATCCTTAGGAAAGAAAACAGCACCTGGGGAAACTGAATAATTACTGATAGGTATGTGAGTATTAACTGGGAAGGAAAAGGAAAAGCACTGGAAGAGAAGGGGACCCATCCCTATGGTCCTGTTACTAACTGGGGAGGGGCAACCACCTAGGGTCCTGGTAAATGAACGGGTCACAAATTAGGTCATACAATTTAGGAGGAAAGCAAACAGTTTATATTCTGTAAAGCAAAAGTACATGACAACAAAAAGTAAACACGAACTGACCTTGAATGCGCTGTTAAGTAGCAACACTCTCCTCCACTTCAGGAGGCTTCTCTTGCAAGAACTACAGGACCACGGAGGGACTCTTGAGACTCTTGACAGGCTAAACAACACATTGTCCATCATCAGACATGTCTCAAGTCCCATCACCCACCACAAATATATCCAGATGGAATAAGAGATAAATAGAATACTGCTAACTTTTTTAAAGTGTCAGGAAAAGGTCACACCTATAAACAGTGCTGGGATCTAAGGTCACAGCAGTATCTAGGGGGCACAGCTGTGGTTCTGAAAACAATTACTTCCTTTCTGATGTCTACTTCTTTATAGCTAGATCAAGCTGGCTCTAAATGTACGAACAGAGGAGAAATCCAGGGGAACACGTTCCAAGGACCCATGGAACCTGCAGTGGACCTGGGTGGGCAACACTCACTTCTCCAATGTCCCCTTTGCGTTAAGCATAAAGCTGGGCAGTGGGGACCAGTTGATATATATAATATATCATATTATATTAATACACAATTTTTTTTTACAAACTCTTATTAATAAAACAAACTTCAAACTCCTCCAGGTTTACTGGGGAAAATTAAAAAACCCTACCCACAGCGTTACAACCGAGCTGTCACAGGATCACTCGGTCACAGTATCAGACACCCTTCGTCACCGCAGGCTGTGTACTGCCAGCCCCACCAGCTCTATCGTGTATCAGTCTGCGCACTCCCGAGTTCGTCACACGCTCACACGCATGCGGGCGCGCGCACTAATACTCCACGATGAAGTCACACACAATAATGCCCGAAACCACCGCGGTGCGAGGTTCACGCAACACCCGGACAAGGCTTTTGGCTCCACCTGCCTCACCCGCGCCCGCGGGGAGCTCAGGCCCTCCACGCCGCGAGCTCCTCCCGCAACCCGACCTGGGTCACCTCAACTCACAGGCAGGATCCGAGAACCACGAAGACACCGCAAGTGGAACCAAGGTCGAAGCCCATTCGTGGCCCTGGGGCCTGTGGGAAACGTACTCCAATGTCAGAAAGCAAATGTCCTGGTTCCCGAGCGCAGCCGGGAGCACAACCGTCGCGAAGCCCGCGCCACACCCCTGAGACGCCTGGAGGTCCGGGGTGCTCAGATCGTCCTCGGCGGATGGCGGCCTGCGGTCCTCCAGACACGGAAGAGCCGTGACGGTTTCGTGGGAGCGAGGGGTCTTTGCGTGAACTTGAGCCCAAGCCTAGCAAGTAATCGGAAACCCGCGCAAGGGAGGAGAGTAACGGGAAGCGGAAGCCTGCCAGGGGCGGGGCAAGGAGGAAAACGGAAGGCGCCCGAGGCTGGGGTGAGCCGGAGAGAACCGGAAGCGCCCACCCGAGAGCGCCGAGGAGACCAGAGGGAGTCCAGAGTCGGTGCCGCGTGAGGGCCTAGAAGGGCTGAGGAAGGGACTGCAGTTTGGGCGGGAAGGCTGAGGCCCGAACTGGGCGCTGGTGCCTGTGGAGGTTTCTCTTCACTCAGACTTGTGTGTGCGGGACCCCACGCCCGTGGTCGTGAACCAGAGACGACGAGTCTTGTCAGGTGTTGCCCCTGGAGACAGCCCCAGCACAGAAGGGCGTCCGGCACGTGCGTGCCCGCCCGGTGCGAAGCTTACAGCTTCGCTGCAGTCAAGTTCTCTCGGGTCCCTTTCCAGTCTCACAACGTAGCCAAAGTTGTTGTTGTTGTTCTTTTTTTTTTTTTTTAAGTTTGTTTTTGAGGGAGCGAGCGGGATGGGGGAGGGAGAGAGAGAGAGAATCTGCAGCAGGCTCCAGGCTCTGAGATGTCAGCACAGAGCCCCCCAGGGGGCTCGAAGTCGCGGGCCGCGAGAGCACGGCCGGAGCCGCAGTGGGGGCTTCACCTGCGTGGCCGCGACAGCTCTGACTCACATCGCCAGTTTAGTTGTGTCAGTTCCGCAGTTAGTTCTCTTTCACATCCTAATTTTGTAAGGTTTATTAACGTTGTGTAGTTCAGTCTTTTTATTTCTGGACAACAGTCGGTTGTGTGAACATGTCACAATTTGTTTATTCATTTTTCTCTTGATGAACATTTGTTGTATGTATAAAGCTGGCATGTTTCCATTTCTCCTGGAGTACTACCCTAGAAGAAGAAAATGCTGGGTAATAATAGTTCAGTTTGTTTCAGTTTATATGTAACTGTCTAAGAAGCTGATAAACCTTGCAGAATGATTAGTTTAGTGCCTTGGGTTTTGAGGCTCCGTGTAAGGTTTTCGGGTTTGATTTGCTGTCTTGTATGGAACCATGAGATGGGCTTAGTGGAGTTGTGAACGTGATGTAAGATCCATGGGGTTGTGGTTTTGTGAAGTGGGTGAGACTTAGGAGACTGAACGTGTCTGTACCAATTCCTTTTTTTTTTTTTTTTAATGTTTTGCGTATTTTTGAGAGAGAGACAGCGTGAGCAGGGGAGGGTCTTATTTATCATGATTTTGTGTATTTACTCCATGCCACAGTGACTACTAAATTGGATCACTATGTAAACGGTGTTAATGAATAATTGAGAAGCACTGTGTATAGTAAGGTGTCATTTTGATTCTGCTTATAGAATGATGACTGTTTCTAATCAAGTAAAATAGCAGTATAGAGATATCCAAAGGAAATGAAAACAGGATATCAAAGAACTATGCACTCCCGTATTCACTGCAGCATTCTTCACAATAGCCAAGGCGTGGAATCAACCAAAGTCTCCACTGATGGGTGAATGAATAAAGAAAATGTGTATACAGACACAATGGAGGAGTATTCAGCCTTTAAAATGAAGTAAATCTAGGGCACCTGGGTGACTCAGTCAGTTAAGCGACCGACTTCGGTTCAGGTCATGATCTCACAGTTTGTGGGTTTGAGCCCCGTGTCAGGCTCTGTGCTGACAGCTCAGAGCCTGGAGCCTGCTTCACATTCTGTGTCTCCCTCTCTCTTTGCCCCTCCCCAACTTGTGCTCTCTCTCTCTCAAAAATAAATAAACATTAAAAAAAATTTTTTTAATGAAGTAAATCCTACCATTTGTGACAACGTGGATGGACCTCGAGGGCATATGCTGTGTCGTCTCTAGAAAGACAAATATTGTATGATCTCTCTTATATGTAGGATCTTTTTTAAAAACATCATTGAAATACAGGGTAGAATGGTGGTTGCCAAGGGGTTAGGAAGGTAGGAGAAATGGAGAGAGGTTGGTCAAAAAATATAAAAGATAAGTTCTAGAAAAACTGAGGTACAGTGTGGTGACTATAATGAACAACACTGTGTATTATGTACTTGAAAGTTGTTAAGAGGTTAGATCTTAAATGTTATCACCACAAAACCAAAAAAGAATTCTATGAGAGGATAGAGGTGTTAACTAACTTTATGGTGACAATCACTGCATAATATATACATGTATCAAATCATAACATGGTACACATTAAGCTTACACGTTATTTTTTTTAAATAATTGGAAAGTAGGAGGTAAAATTACAAATGATAGGATTACATGCCTGCAACACCATATTAACTAATTCTAATGTGTTGAAATGACTAGGATTCAATAGATAGCACACAAGAAAAATACTTATTTCTATGTACTTCTTTTAACAGATTCGAAGGATTTCCTCCCCAACCCCCCCATTCCTAGATGGAATCATGGATGATTTAATAACTTCAGACCTTGTAAGTCAAGGTAAAGTATCTGAAATACTTCTCATCACAAAGTATTCCTCCCCAACCCCCCCATTCCTAGATGGAATCATGGATGATTTAATAACTTCAGACCTTGTAAGTCAAGGTAAAGTATCTGAAATACTTCTCATCACAAAGTATTATTCTTTTTCCATATGACTAGAGCCTGTAGTGTAGAAAAGTATATAATCAGTTTCTTCTCTATTACTCAAACCTGTGTTATTGAATAGTTAATATTTAACAATGATTTTTTAAATATAGAGGATGTTTATTTTTTTAACGTATACTTATTTTTGAGAAGAAAGAGGCAGAACAAGCAGGGAAGAGGCAGAGAGAGGGGGATACAGAGGATCCCAAGCAGGCTCTGTGCTGACAGCAGAGAGCCCATGTGGGGCTCGAACTCATGAACTGGAGATCATCACCTGAGCTGAAGTTGGATGCTTAACTGATTTAGCAACCCAGGTGCCCCTAACATAAGGACTTTTTTTTTTTAATGTTTATTTATTTTGAGAGAAAGTGGGAGAGGTGAAGAGAGAGGGGGTGAGACTTCTAAGCAGGCTCTATGCTGTCAGTGCAGAGCCAAATGTGGGGCTCGAACTCACAAACTGAGATCATGACCTGAGCTGAAATCAGGCATCTGATGCTTAACCAACTGAGCTACCCAGGCACCTCCTAATATAATGATTCTTAGTACTTAATAGTAAATGTTTACTACTGAACTAGGCAGATTTAATCAAGTTATTATGGAAACTCTGAAGGTACGTGGGATTTTACATGGTTCCTTTTGTCTCTCTTCTCTCTCCCTTTTTCACTTTTCTAACAAAGAATCCAAAAGAGTAAAGGTCCTCTCTTGCAAATCTTCAAGACATGCCTCAGGTGAGAAGTTGTTTCTTCTCTCTTTTCTGAAATATTCTTTTTCCCTCTAGCATATATGAGCATTTTTCTATCTTGGAACTTCCTGGAAATAGGATACCTGCTCAAGAAACTGGTCATTTCCTTTTATTCTCACCAAATAAACCTGTGCCTTCTTCAAGTACTTCTAATTTTAAATAATCTTCACTTATTAATTGGGTATTTCACTCAGCATCTCTTTCTCATGCCCACAAACACATTCTCTTGGATTAAATAACTATATATTCCTTGAATGAACCAATCTTATCTAGACAGTGATTTGATGTCTAAGTAGTGAGTGCTTAGGAGAGCCCATACAAGGGAAAGACTTCATCATGTCCACAGACCTTGGTTTTTCAGTAAGTAAAGGTGGAGGTAAAATCAGATTGCAGTATTAATTTATGGCAAGAAGGGAGGTACCATGTCACACTGTGTCCTTTTTCTCCAGCTCACCCTTCTGGATCGTGTTTCTCCATCTCTCCCTTGCAGTCATATGCCAGGAATGCCTTGTCCTGTTTATATGCCTCTACTCGACCAAGGCACCAAAAGCATAGAAGTAATGTATGGTTGAAAGAGAAAGCACTGGAGTAGAGAAAGGACAAGAGGAGTGGGTCCATGATGACAAGAGCCTAGGAAAAGAGTAGGCCTCGAATCTCAGTAAAAGAAGGGAGTGTCCTAAGTCTTCCTTTGAACATAAATTCAACACTATCCACCCTTTTCTTTCATAGACTCACTGGAGAATTTCTAAAAGATATACATTAACAAGAAGTAAATTAAACCTGGAATGATTGAATGAAATAAAATCGGTAACAATGTTGGGAAGTCTATTAATTTTAATGGCATTTCAAAACAAATTAGATTAAAATCACCAGATTAACAATAGAAAAAAAGTACTTGAAGCATTCTAAGGTGTTTCTTGAGATGCAACTAATTACAAATCAAAGATACAAGTTAAAAATTTAAGGGTACCCTCTTAAAAGCAATAGAATCATTTTTAAAACATCATAAAGAAAGGGAGAAGAAAACAAGATCCAATAGAAACCAAACTGTAGTAGAGAAGCAAGTATAAGCTTGATTAAAAGAAATGGGAGATGGGGAAAGGTGCTAAAAGGAGGCCTGGCGACAGCTCTTAGGGGGTGAAGACTTAGTAGGGTAGTATGTCAGTTGTTGAGGCTAAAGTGCAATGTCCTTGCCTTTCTTAGTCTGTGTGTTTGGAAAAATAAACCCAAATGCTGACTGCAGAGAAGAGGAAAGAGAATTGGTTAAATATTCAGGCCTTTTACATACTCTCTGCCTTCCCATTACTGCCAGTTTAGAGGTTTATGGGGGCTAAAGGATGAATATGAAGTTTTTGTATAATTTGATGTAGAAATGGGCTGCCTCCTGACCAACAGATATTCCCAGATCCAAGCTCATGTGGAGAGTCAGTTACATGATAACGTTCATGAATTCTGGTGTCAGACCTAGAGTCGAATCCCCACGTGCACCATTTTTGGTTGTATATATCCTTTAATATCACTGAGACTCATTCTCTTCAGATAAAAAATGAAGATAAGACATGCCACCGCTCTGCCTATCATGTCTAAATGAAGGGATATTTACAAAGAATATAAAGGAGTTTGTAAAGAATATAAAGTGCCTGCAATGTAGTCATTCAGCAAATTAGTGTATTTCCACTTGTATGTCACAAATCTAAAATTAAAAATAGCTGGAAAATTGTATAGCATAAGGCAACTATGCACACCCAAAGAGACTGCTGTGAATTCTTGCTAGTTGATTAACTACTTTTAATCACATTGACATGCCTCCTTCACTCATTCTTTAGTAGTAGCAACATGGGAGGATGAGTTTTGGTTGGTAGTGAGATCCTAGATCCTGACTGAATCTATCACTAGATGTGATTGTTAAGAATATATACAGCTCGGTTCCCAACGGAGTCAGTAACTGGATCTGTAAGAAACATCTTAACATTTACCCTTATGTCTTCTGAGTATCGATATATATGGTTTCTTAATTTACATGCCACATTGTTTAGGTCACTCAGATGTTCATCATAAGGCAGAAGTAAAAGTGAGAAATTAGGCAAAGACAGGATTGTGCAAGATGAAACGTGAAATCTCATCCTGATTGCAAAACATTATATACTCTGCATTACATCATGTCTTAAGTTATCTTCTGCAGGAGCACCTTGTGTGACTCGGTTAAGCGTCTGACTCTTGGTTTCAGTTCAGGTCATGATCTCATGGTTCATGAGATCAAGCCCCATGTCAGGATCTATGCTGATAGCACTGAGCCTGCTTGTGCTTTTCTCTTCCCTCCCCGCACCCCACCCACACACATGCACATCCGGTGTCTCTCTCAATAAGCATTTATTTATCATTTATTTTTAAATGTTTGTTTTTGAGAGAGAGAGAGAGAGAGAGAGAGAGAGAGAGAGAGAGAGCATAAGCAAGGGAGGGGCAGAGAGGGAGAGGGAGACACAGAATCTGAAGCAGGCTCTAGGCTCTGAGCTGTCAGCACATGGGCTTGAACCTACGAGCTGTGAGATTATGGCCTGAGCCGAAGTCAGACACTTAACCAACTGAGCCACCCAGGCGCCCCCAAATAAATAAACATTTTTTAAAAATTATCTTCTGCACTTTCCATTTCCTCATATTTTGAGCTTTTCAGTCCTGTTTTGTCTTAGAATGCAAACAAGTTAATGTGTTAGCCCAAGAATGGAGACCCACCTAATGAACAATAGTAAAAAATACTCTTAGAAAAACAGGAAGGCCATGTCCTCCCTCTCCCTGTGGAGCTGTAGGGGATTTAATACCATTCTTTGTCATAAAATGTATTTCAAAGAACCTGACATAATAAAGTATTGAGAACATTAAATGAATATTAGCCTCATTCTCCTGTCACTTCTAAATCTGTAAACCTACTTAGTTATTTGTTTCACTATTTGCTGCACAGTTAACAATGTTTAAACTCATCTGTGTTTCATTGAAAGCCATAAATAGTTACCAGATTTTAATGTTAAGGGAATTCTGTTTACTTTCTTTATGCATAAAGATATAATAAAATCCCAGGACCTTTAGCCAATAGGGAAATGCAAAGCCAAATAATAAGATACTACACACAGGATGTGCTATAATCAAATATAAAGGTAATGAGACTAAAATGGTTCAGTTACTGTGGAAAACAATCTGGCAGTTCTCAAATGGTTAAACATAGATCCACAATTCCACCCCTGTGTACACAATCAAGAGAAATGAAAATATATGCCCCCATGAAACATGTACTTCTGTTCATAGCAGCATTATTCGTAACAGCCAAAACATGGAAACAACCCAAACATCCATCAACTGCTGAATGGATAAACAAAATGTGGCATACCCATACAATGAAACATTCAACAACAAAAAGAAATGAACAGGATACGTGCTATAACACAAATCTTCAAAACTTTATGGTAAATAAAAGAAACTAGGGGCGCCTGGGTGGCTCAGTCGGTTAAGCATCTGATTTTGGCTCAGGTCATGATCTCACAGTTGGTGGGCTGACAGCTCAGAGCCTGGAGCTTGCTACGGAGCCTGCTTCAGATTCCTCCTTTCTCTGCCCCTCCCCTGCTCATGTTCTGTCTCTTTCTCTCAGAAATAAACATTTAAAATAATAAAAATGAAACTACGCACCAAGTACCACATGTTGTATAATTCCATTTACAGGAAATGTCCAGGAAAGGTAAATATGTAGATAAAGTGAATTAATGTTTGCGTAGGGCTGGAGTATATTGAGGGGTATTTATCTAATAAAGTCAGTTAATATTTTTCATACCTATGTATACAGTGTATACAAATTTTATATCAAAAGCCCTAAAATACAGTAAAATAATGAGAAGTTGCAAAGTCAGTCATGAGACTGAACATTTAAAACTATTTCCCCTTCTCTTGCTCTCTGAAGCTGCCATAGGTCAGTGCCTCTGTATTCCCAGCTTGCCTGTTCCTCCCTCTTTAATTTTCAGATTGAGGTTGGAAAGAACATGATGCAATATACAGCAGATATTCTATTATGAACCCAAGTGAATGTTGTACTTATGAGCAAGTTTTAAACCATGAAACCAAACATTAGTTTCCCAGAATCAAATTTTGTATCTTTTTTACCTAAAAAATTTTTTTTAATCTTTTATTTTTCTTTTTTGGTCCATTTACACCCCTAACTGGTCATTGTAGCCATGGAACAGCTCAAGTCCTACATCTGTCATTTCTTGAGAATATCATTCACCTCTGACATTTGCCTAAGCTGATGAATGCAGAAACAATATATTACCTAAAATGTCTTATTTGCCAACAGAAAATTTATAAGACATGCAAAAAAAAAAAAAAAAACCTAGAGAATGTGACTCATACTTTGGCAAAAAGAAAAAGTGACTGCCTAATAGAACAACCAGATGTCAGATTTAACAAAGACTTCAAAGTAGCCATTATTAGTATATTCAAAGAACAAAAGGGAATCAGGACTAAAAAAATAATGGCAATGCTATATCAAGTAAGGTGTATCAATAAAGGTAGAAAAAAATTTTTGAGCAGGCTCCATGCCCAACGTGGTGTGAATTCACAACCCTGAGATCAAGAGTTACATGCTCTACCAACTGAGTCACCCAGGCACTGCAAAGATAGAAAATGGAAATCTTAGAAATGAAAATTTCATTAGAGGACTCAAAAGATTTGAATTAGGAGAATTAACAAACTTGAAGATAGGCCATTAGTGAGTATACATTGTTTTTTTTTTTAATTTTTGAGAGAGAGACCATGTGAGTAGGGGAGGGTCAAAGAGAGAGGGAAACACAGAATCTGAAGACAGTCCCCAGGCTCTGAGCTAGCTGTCAGCACAGAGCCCAACACAGGGCTCGAACCTATGAACTGTGAGATCATGACCTGAGCCAAAGTTGGTCATGAGTCACATGCTCCACCAACTGAGCCACCCAGGCGCCCCCTGAGTATACATTGTTGTATACATTGTTGTATATTATTTTTTCTCTGTTTCAACAGAGAAAAAATAATAAGGAAAAATGAGCAGAGAAATGGGGGGCATTAGTGAAGTGCACCATTATATGCATAATGAGAATACCAGAATGAGCAGAGGAGAAAAAAAGCATTAAAAAAAAAAACCTTCAAAACTAACCAAATTTATTGACAAAGAATAATGATGAGAGTTTAGCTAAGCTAACCCATGATATTGTTGCTTTGGCACACATTTCATTTGGTTAAGAATCTTGCCAAAATCTTCAACTGACACTAACCCCCTCATATAAGCACATGCCCTAGGTAGCAGCCTGCAGAGTCACAGCAAATGGAAGTTCCTGATAGGATTTCCCAACAGCCTTCTGATCAAGTTTCAGGCCACCAGCATCTGTATGCGTCCCTTAGATAAGGCCTCTGTGGGGTATACTAACATACTATTCTTCTGGTTTGTACTGGCCAATCCAGCCCCAGCCTAGGAACCCTAAAGCACTCCACTCTAATAAAGGCATGTGTCCCATGTCATACCTTTCTCTATCTGCACTCTGCCTTGAACTTCCTATCTGGCCTCTCATATGTACTTCCTCCAGGACATGTAATATACTCTCTATTTCAATTTCTCCTGTGTTCTGTTGTTGAACTATGACTCACTATCCAGCACTCTGTGCTCCAGTTAACAAATGTTAATTTAATAGTCATAACAATTTATGTGTCCAGGAAGTTCGATGAATTCAAAGTAGTAGAAACACAAAAGAATCCACTAACATATCAATGGAAAAATGCTGAAACAAAGGCAAAGAAAACATCTTTAAAGCACCAACGGAAAATAATTCATCACTTAAAAGGGAGCCCCAATTAGTTTAATGGGTGACTTCTCATCAGAAACAATGAGGGCCAGAAGGGAGTGGGGAGATAATGTCTTTTAGCCAAGAATCCTATACCCAGCCAGAGTAGCTTTCAAAAATGAAGGCTAGGGGCACATGGGTGACTCAGTCAGTTGAGTGTTCAGCTCAGATCATGATCTCAATTCATGAGTTCAAGTCCCACATCAGGCTCTGCACTGACAGCTCAGAGCCTGTAGCCTGCTTCGGATTTTGTGTCTCCCTCTCGCTCTGTCCCTCCCTGCATGGGTTCTCTCCCTCTCTCTCTCAAGAGTAAATGAACATTAAAATAACTTTTAAAATGGAGGCTAAATAAAGCCTTGTTTATTCCAAGATAAACAACAACCTAGAGACTTTGTCACCAGCTTTAAGAGATTACTAATTTCTTCAAGCTGAAAGCAAATGACTGCTAATTGTAATTTTGATATATATTAAAAACAGCACCTGTAAAAATATGACAAAATACAATACAAATGCCCACTTTTCTACTTTATTGTCTTATTTTAAAAGTAATTTTATAAAATAACATAATATGTTGGAAAATAATATAAAATGTTAATATGTAATATTACCATACTGGCAACAGCACAAAAGAACAAAAGAGGTGGGAGGAAACAATACTGTAGAGACATAAGGAAATGAACCCAGCTGGTTACTCAAAACCACAGGAACAAATGAGAACCAGAATAATAAGAAAATACAACAAAATCTGTAAATATATATGTATTCTACTGAGGAACATAAGAGTTGTGAGGAACTTAAAAATTAGACCTAGGCAAACCGAAACTTGACTGGTCTGTGCTATTTCTGTAACAGTATGAGTCCCAAGAAAAATGAAACTTAACCTGCCCCGCTTGTTCTGCTTCTGTACATACGCTTGGGGCGCTATGTGTAGGGTGGGGTCAGCCATGTGGCTCGACATTGGGGCGGAGAGTACTGGATGTTCAAATTGTGGCGGGATCCAATCAGGGAATGCCGAATGTCTGAACTTAGATACTGGCCAATGTAAGCGCTGTACCAAGGGAACGCCCCTG
>NC_043715.1:43209883-43214173 GCF_006229205.1 Suricata suricatta | reverse complement strand
CTGGATGTTCAAATTGTGGCGGGATCCAATCAGGGAATGCCGAATGTCTGAACTTAGATACTGGCCAATGTAAGCGCTGTACCAAGGGAACGCCCCTGACTTGTTTGGGCCGGCCTATAAAAAGGACATGAGCCGCCTGCACGGGGCTCTCTGGCTCTCCCTGCTCCACCAGCTTGGAGTGCGCAGAGGACCCAGGTTCAAACCTGCAATAAATGACCCTTGCTGCTTGGCTTTGACTCTGGACTCTGGTGGTTCATTTTTGGGGGTCGCCCGAGTTCTGGGCATTACATTTGGGGGCCCGTCCGGGATTTTCCCCTCAAAGCCCACCAGACCCCAAGTCAACGGGTCGTTTCCGACACCGATCGGTAAGTGAGCCAGCTCTGTCTATCTGTCTGTCTGCTTGTTTGTCAGTACCTGACTGTGTCTGTTGCACTGTCCATTCCGTAATTCCCGCGCGGGGTCTGTATCTGGAACTGGCAAAGCCCTGGTGGGCATGCTATAGGGCAGTCAGTTGGGAGCGGAAGGAGACATCCCCCAGCTCCCATCTGAGGCACTATTTGTGCCATCTGGTTTAGGCGCCAACGATCTGTACTAGGGACACTGCTGGGCCGTCTGGTTCACGCGCAACGAGACTCCATTAGGCTGGGTGAGTGGGATCTAAATTCCCACCGGGAGGCCGGAGAGCCGGCTCACCTACAAGGGGTTTTGTTGATGACGTCTGGTTTATGTGCAGCGATCTATGTTTCATGTTTCCCATTGTCTGTTAGCCCCACTATTCTGCCTCTCCAATCTCTTTCTCCGGGGACTGCAGCCCCGCCTCAATCAGTTCGGAAGCTAACTCATCCTCGCACGGCAGAAGCTTGAGGAGGTGCCAATCCAATAAAATATTAGGTTGTTTTATTCCCTATATTTACCTTCCTATTGTAATGTACTGTCACCCCTTTCCCCTCACCATCATTGCGACTTTTGCCTTAATCCTTGCTATCGGATTGGCGGAAGTAGCCCCGGCCGGCTAGGACTGTGGTAAAAGGTTTCTGTTGGCGCTCACTTTGCTTATTTGGGTAGGATGTTTTGTTAGCCTCCATTGTTTTCTCCCTTAGACCTTATTTGTGGACTTAAATCTCTCTGTCTCTTGGTTTTCAGCTAGTATATTAAAGGTTTGGCGGGAAGGTCCGCCATCTTGAAAGGTTTGGTGGGAAGGCCCGCCATCTTGAAGGTTTGGCGGGAAGATCCACCATCTTGGAACCTCCCCACCAACCTATAATTCAATAAGTACTTCCCGTTAGTCACCAGCTCAACCTTCTCTTCTCTACAGAACATGTGACAACGTCAGAGTACACCTCTTTCCCTTCTTCTAACCAATTTCAGGGATGTCCAAGCACGAGGTCATAACTTAAGCTTAGATATCCGCCGATCTAAACTTATCACCCTTTGCCAGTCTGAATGGCCCACTTTCGGGGTCGGATGGCCCTCAGAAGGCACTTTTTACCTGCCAATAATTACGAAAGTTAGACTCCGGGTACTCCTACCAGGAAAGGAAGGCCACCCAGACCAGGCACCTTATATCCTCGTATGGCAAGACCTTGTCGAAAACCCCCCACCCTGGATTTTATCTGCTAATCTAACCAGAGCAGGGACACCAACTGCACCAGTCCTCCCTGACAATCAGGACTATTATTAGACCCTCCCCTGTATCTTTGGAGACCCCCACCTGTGGCCCCAATGCCACAGCGGAACCACTACAGGTGGGGACAAAGGGTGGGGCTGAAGGACCAACCAACTGAATGAGGGGGCAAATTCAGCGGGACACAGCCCCCCGCACTCCTGACTCCACAGTAGCCCTCCCCCTACGGGAGATCAGCCCTCCGGATGATACCGGTAACCCCCGGCTCCAATACTGGCCCTTCTCTATTAGTGACCTATATAACTGGAGAACCCAGAACGCCCGTTTCTCTGATAACCCTAAAGACCTTATCGCCCTTCTAGAAAGCATAATGTTCATTCATTAGCCCACATGGGACGATTGTCAGCAGCTTCTGAGAATCCTGTTTACCATGGAAGAGAGAGAGTTCAACTCGAGGCACGGAAATTGGTTCCTGGAGATGATGGTCGACCTACTGTTAACCCTGATCTCATTAATGCAGCCTTTCCCCTGATGCGGCCCAGTTGGGATTATAACACCACAGAAGGTAGGGGACGACTGCTCATTTATCGCCAGACTCTAATGGCGGGTCTCCGGGCTGCAGCACGCAAGCCCACTAATTTGGCCAAGGTGTACTCAATAATACAAGGTAAGACAGAAAGCCCTGCTGTATTTTTAGAATGATTAATGGAAGCCTTTAGGCAGTATACTCCCATGGATCCAGAGGCTCCTGAAAATCAGGCCGCAGTTGTAATGTCTTTTGTAAACCAAGCCGCGCCCGATATTAAAAGAAAGCTCCAAAAATTAGAAGATTTAGAAGGTAAACAGGTTCAGGATCTACTCCGCATCGCTCAGAGGGTAGACAACAATCGAGATGCCCCTGAGGAAAAACAACTCAAAGCCACCAGAGAAATGTTCAAAGTTTTAGCTACCGTAGTCCAAGGGGACCAACGACGGCCCCCAGATAAAAATCAATGCGCCTATTGCAGCGATAAGAGACATTGGGTTCGATGTGCCTACTGTGAAGAAAAGAGACATGAGATTCAAAGCTGCCCTAAAACCCAACCCCATTGGGTCTCAGTGCTCTCAGAACAGTCATGATATCTGGATGGGGGACAGGACCTAGGCCTAATCCACGCAGGCCGAACGATAAATTCCCCACCTTGGTGCCTTTTGGCAAATGGTTAGGTCTCTTGTGTTCATGGTTTCTGTCTTTGTTTACGATGTCCAGACGCGGGAAGCAGGGTGACAAGGCTCACGCCAGAGCCAGGTCTCACTCTTCTCGGGCCGGGCTGCAGTTTCTCGTCGGCCGCATCCACCGCCTGCTCCGCAAGGACAGTTACACCGAGCGGATTGACACCGGCGCGCCAGTGTACCTGGCGGCCGTACTCGAGTACCTGATGGCCGAGATCCTAGAGCTAACAGGGAACACGGCCCGCGACAACAAAAAGATGCACATCATCCCGCGCCACCTGCAGCTGGCCATCCGCAACGACGAAGAGCTCGACAAGTTGCTGGGCCGCGTCACCATCGCGTAAGGCGACGTGCTGCCCAACATCCGGGCCGTGCTGCTGCCTAAGAAGACCGAAAGCCACCACGAGACCAAAGACAAATGATCTGGCAGTCCTCTGAGTTTCCGGAAGCGCTTTCATACCCAAAAGGCTCTGCAAGACTAAAAAATCCTATCAAGGTATACTGATAAGGTTAAGTGACTAACCCACTTTTCATTTCTAAGGTAAGTCAGGGACTGGCTTCCATACTTGGGGCAGATTGGAAATTACATTGTGCTTATAGACCCCAAAGCTCAGGACAGGTTAAAAGGATAAATAATATCTTAAAGGAGACCCTAACCCAATTGACCGTGGAGACTGGCACTAACTGAGTAGCCTTACTCCCCTACGCTCTGTACAAGGGTCAAAACTCCCCTTGTAAGGTCCGTATCACCTGTTCATTTCTTCACTAGATTACTTTTTGGGTGATAAATTCTTCATGTTGACCTTTTACCTGTTATGCCATGTACAAATATTTTCTCCCATCTTGCCAATTACCCTTTAATGTTGTCAGTTGTTTCCTCCAACCCCAAGAAACAGAGACAAGACTCACCCAGAAGCTCCTTGCCCGCGCCTCCCCGCACAAATCCGGACAGCAGACAAGACAGTCCCTGGGCCTGATCGGGACCGACAAGACACCACCTGGACCTGACCGGGACAACATCACTTGGACTGAGATAAGACCTGCGGCGACAAGCCATTATGCTCGCTACATTTGTCCTTCTCTTAGCCTTACACATATTGTCTGTAAATCCCAACCCTCATCAGCCCTTCAATCTAACCTGGGTCATCATTAGCACCTACACAGGAGATATCCTAGCGCGAAATTCCTCTGTAGCCCCCAAGAACACTTGGTTCCCAGACCTCACTCTCGATTTACAAGACCTCCTTAAATGGGAAAAGGCTGCTGACCGCTACAATCCCGCTGGCTCCCTCTTAAAGGAACAGTGGTTTTACGTTTGCCCGGGACATAAGAACAGTAACAGGGCCTGGAGGCAAACGTGTGGAGGAAATGACTACTATTTCTGCGCAGCTTGGGCATGTGTCAGCACCGGGGACATTTGGTGGTCTCCACCTGTTAAAGATGACTTAATCACC
>NC_043715.1:43181816-43209783 GCF_006229205.1 Suricata suricatta | reverse complement strand
AAAGGCTGCTGACCGCTACAATCCCGCTGGCTCCCTCTTAAAGGAACAGTGGTTTTACGTTTGCCCGGGACATAAGAACAGTAACAGGGCCTGGAGGCAAACGTGTGGAGGAAATGACTACTATTTCTGCGCAGCTTGGGCATGTGTCAGCACCGGGGACATTTGGTGGTCTCCACCTGTTAAAGATGACTTAATCACCGTCCGCAGGGCAGACACAAGGCCTAAAGATTACTTGACGGCAACAAAACAAAATGCAATGCGTTGCAGCCATAACCAAAAATGCAACCCAATAGTTATTTCCTTTACAGAAAAAGGAAAATCTGACTGCCGATGGGAAGCTGGCAACTCATGGGGACTACGTATGTATACTTCAGGGCAATCGGGCCTCCCAGGAGCCCTTTTTACTATACAGCTCCTCGTTCGACCAATTACAACCATTAGCGTAGGACCCAATCAGATAATATACAGGCCCGTAGAACCCCCCACACAGGCAAATAGGCTGCGCCCCTCCACCTCAATGCCACCGACCAAGCAGACCACGCACGCCCCTGTACCAAAGATAAAGACACAGGCCATAGAAGAAACAAACTCCTTATGGAAACTACTGACAGCTACTTATAAAACCCTAAACCTGACCGATCCCAACTTAACCAAAGCCTGCTGGTTATGTTATGACATAAAACCTCCTTTCTATGAAGCAATAGGCCTAATAGCACCCTTTAATCTGTCCAATGATACATCACCCGCTGCCTGTAAATGGGATCGGAAGGGATTGGGACTCACTTTCCAGACAGTCACAGGCACAGCAACCTGTATAGGAAACTTCCCTCATAATCAGCCCCAGATCTGTGCCCATGCCAACCAGACCATAACCCAAACTAAATGGATAATTCCACCTCCTGACGGATGGTGGATCTGTTCTAAAACAGGACTCACCCCATGTGTCAACTGGAACATTTTTAATGCAACCACAGAGTATTGTATCATGGTATCAGTGCTCCCTAGAGTCATTTATCACCAGGAAAATGACATAGATAACATATATGAATTATGGACAGGAGGGACATCAATTAAACAGACAACCAGAACCAAACGGGAACCTTTTACGACCATAACCTTAGCCACGCTGTTCGGTTTGCGGGTAATAGGGGCAGGGACAGGGATCTCCTCTTTAGCTATCCAACATCAAGGGTTCACTAATCTCAGGGCTGCCATTGATGAAGATATAGCTAGAATAGAAGAATCAATCTCCCATCTAGAAAAATCTCTAACCTCCCTATCTGAAGTTGTCCTACAGAACCGAAGAGAGTTAGATCTGCTTTTTCTCCAGCGGGGAGGTCTATGTGCAGCCTTAAAAGAAGAATGTTGTTTTTATGCTGACCACACGGGAGTGGTTCGAGATTCTATGGCTAAAGTCAGAGAGGGGCTAGCTAAACGAAAACGAGAACGGGAACAACAACAGGGATGGTCTGAATCCTGGTTTAACCAATCCCCCTGGCTAACAACCCTACTTTCTGCTGTAGCGGGACCCCTAATACTTCTATTTCTCCTCCTAACTCTTAGACCATGCATTGTCAACAAAATCACCACCTTTATTCGTGACCAACTCAACAACATCTCAGTCATGGTCCTCAGAACCCAATATCAACCCCTAGACATAGAGACTGAACTACAATAAATCCATAACAAAAGATCCAAGATTGGATCCTCCGGTACAAGCGACAGGGGGGAATGAGGAACCTAAGAGTTGTGAGGAACTTAAAAATTAGACCTAGGCAAACCGAAACTTGACTGGTCTGTGCTATTTCTGTAACAGTATGAGTCCCAAGAAAAAAGAAACTTAACCTGCCCCGCTTGTTCTGCTTCTGTACATACGCTTGGGGCGCTATGTGTAGGGTGGGGTCAGCCATGTGGCTCGACATTGGGGCGGAGAGTACTGGATGTTCAAATTGTGGCGGGATCCAATCAGGGAATGCCGAATGTCTGAACTTAGATACTGGCCAATGTAAGCGCTGTACCAAGGGAACGCCCCTGACTTGTTTGGGCCGGCCTATAAAAAGGACATGAGCCGCCTGCACGGGGCTCTCTGGCTCTCCCTGCTCCACCAGCTTGGAGTGCGCAGAGGACCCAGGTTCGAACCTGCAATAAATGACCCTTGCTGCCTGGCTCTGACTCTGGACTCTGGTGGTTCATTTTTGGGGGTCGCCCGAGTTCTCGGCATTACACTACTAGCTTTAAAACAATTATAGAGGGCGCCTGGGTGGCTTGGTCGGTTAAGCGTCGACTTTGGCTCAGGTCATGATCTCACAGTCTGTGGGTTCAAGCCCCGCGTCAGGCTCTGTGCTGACAGCTCAGAGCCTGGAACCTGCTTCAGATTCTGTGTCTCCCTCTCTTTCTGCCCCTCCCATTCACTCTGTCTCTGTCTCTCAAAATAAAATAAAGACACAAAAAAATTAAAAAAAACACAATTATAGAGAGTAATAATCATAACAAAATATTGTAGAGTTGTAACACAGATATACTATGTATAGATATAGATGTAGTGAAATAGTAATACCTCAAAAAATGGAGAAAAGAGGATAAATCTATAGAGGAGTAACATTTCTGACTTATTGGATTTAAGTTAGCATAGATCTAAAGCTGCTTCTGATAAGCCCCAGCACAAGATTTATGTAACTAGGAAACTGAACTAAATAAAACAATATAGCAATAAGTCATTGGATACATTAAAATATTACAAAGTATAGGTGAACTAAAGAATGTGGTAAATTAGAAATAGAGGAAGAAAAAGGACATAATACACATAGAAAACCAAATGTACAATGGCAGATGCAAATCCAACTTTGTAAACGCTATTCCAGTGGGCTTCATCTAACTGGGGATCTTAAAAAAAATTTTTTTTAATGTTTATTTTTGAGAGAGAAAAACAGAGCATGAGTGGGGGACGGGCAGGGAGCCAGCAAGACACAGAATCTGAAGGAGGCTCCAGGCTCTGAACTATGTCAGTACAAAGCCCAACATGGGGCTCGAACTCAAAAGGTGCAAGATCATGACCTGAGCCGAAGTTGGACACTCAACAGACTAAGCCACCCAGGTGCCTCTAACTGGGGAGCTTTTTAAAAAGAGAGAAAAATAGCAGCAGACACACTCCTGCTGGCCTGGAAAAAAGTCATACAACCATGTTGTGAATTATGGTTGGGGTTAGGTGGCTAGTACCTGAGGGTGACCTCTAGGAGATGAAAGTGGCGCTTAGTCAACAGCCAACAAGAAAATAGGACGTTAGGGCACCTGGGTGGCCCAGACCACTAAGCATCTGACTCCTGATCTTGGTTCAGGTCATGATCTTACAATTCTTGAGATCGAGCCCCATTTTGGGCTCTGTGCTGACAGTGCAGAGCTTGCTTGGGAATCTCTCTGTCCCTCTCTCTGCCCCTACCCTGCTGTCTTGCTCTCTCTCTCAAAATAAAGAAAAACATAATTTTTTAAAAAATGGGACCTCAGTCACACACCTGCAGGGAACTGAATTGTGCCAAAAACCCAACTGAGATTGGAAAAGACCAGAGAACCTCTGCCTCCAGATGAAGTCACCGCCCCAACCAGCACTGGTTTTCAGCCTTTGGAGAATTTGACAGATTAAAACAAAAACGGGTGCTATCAAGCTAAATTTGTGTAATTTCTTTTGCAGCAATAGAAAATAAATGTTATCCAGTCATTGAACTATTGGTCATCCTTGTTAGAAAGGTGGATCACAAACAGTTCACAGTCACTTGGGATGGATATTACACATTTTGATTTCTACTTCCTTCTGTCATATTTCAAAGAGTTCTGGACTAGTTGGACATCCCACAGACTGCAAACTTGTCCACTACATGACTGAAGTCTTCCTAATCTGACTGGTTTAGCAAGAGATAGTAACCAGACTGGAGGGTTTGGTAAAACAAAACAAAACAGGTAAATATTATGAAGATTAAAATATCACCATAGCAATGATAATATCGGGTATAGTGGTTTGAGGCATTTCAGAATATTCCCTCTACAAAAAAAAATAAATTATTGCATCTTGCACTTCCATCATCAAGAAGCATAATGACTGGTTGGCCTCTTTGGATTTTTGAAGTGGCATATTCCACAACGGAGGAAATTGCACAATACGAAACATGCATTGTAGACTTCTCTGGTTCTGGAGCATGTCCATGCCATCTTCAGAGAACTATAAAACTTTAAAAAACATTAAGAAACAGCAAACATGACCATGATCCACCAGCTTCTTAAATAAATTTTTAGTTCTCAACAAAACTAATATTTATCTATGAACAGATTCTTTACTTTTTCATTCACAATTGGCTTCCTTTTCTTTTTCTTACCTGATTGCTCAAGCTAGAACTTCTCATACTGTGCTGAATAGAAGGGTCAGAAATAGGCATCTTACTCTTGCTCCTGATCTTGGGAAAGCTTTCAGTCTTTCACTATTGAATATAATGTTAGCATATATTTTTAAGTTTATAATCATACAATAGAAAGAAACAAATCAATAACAGAACATTTGAAAATTCACAAATATATAAAAAAAATTAACACAGTCTTAAACAACCAATGGGTCAAAGAAGAAATCACAAGGGAAATTAGAAAATACATTGGGATGTGAGAAAATGAAAACAGAGTACTCCCAATCATTATATATAATTATTTGCCATTGTGTTTCATTATAATAATTATTAAAATATAAAATTGTTACTGTAAAACATACAATGGGATCTCAAAAAAGATCTCAAATCAGCAATTTAACTTTAACTCCTTATGAAACCATAAAAAGAACAAACTAAACCCAAAATAGCAGAAGGAAGGCTTTGTTGTTTGGTGCATATAGATTTGTGATTGTTATATTTTCTTAATTTACTCTTTTATCAATATATAATGAAATGCTTGTCTTGTAACAATTCTTTCTTTAGTTTTTGAGAGTGAGAGGGCACAAGCAAGCAAAGGCAGAGAGAGAGAATCTCACAAGAGACAGAGAGAGAGGAATGGGGCTCACCTGAAGTGGGGCTCATGTTCACCTGAAGTGGGGTTTGTGTTCACCTAAAGTGGGGCTCGAGCTCACCTGAAGTGGAGTTTGTTCTCACCCAAAGCGGGGCTCAAGCTCACCCTATGCGGGCCTTGAACTCATGAACCATGAGATCATGACCTGAGTCTAAATCAGATGCTTAACCAACTGAGCCACCCAGGCACCCATCTTGTAACAATTCTTGACTTAAAATGTATTTTGACTGATTTTAGTAAAGGAATGCCTTCTATCTTTTACTTACTATTTGCATCTGTCCTTTCATTTTCAACCTATTTGTGTCTTTTCTTTTTATTGTTGTAAAATAAGCATAAAAGTTACCTTTTTAAGGAATAACTGACAAATATAATTACATATAGAGTGTACAATGTGATGACTTGATATGCATATACATTATAGAATGTTAATGAATAAAACACATACATCACCTCACATAGTTAATACAGTGAACTCTAAAATTTACCATTTTAAGTGTATAATTGTCACATTAAATACATTCACATATTTGTACAACCATCACCACCATCCATCTCAGAAACTAAAGAAAATCCATACCAAATTAATTAACAAGAACTCCCCATTCCTCTCTCCCTCAGTCCCTAACAACTATCATTCTATTGGCTATCTCTATGAGTCTGACTACTCTAAACACCTCATATAAGAGAAATACAGTATTTGTCCTTTTGTGATGGGCTTATTTCACTTAGTATAATGTCTTCAGTGTTACTCCATTATCTACCACATTGTTTAAAAATGTGTATATACATTCTTAGTGGACTTTTGAGTTGCTTCAACTTTTTCATTACTGTCAAGAATGCTTAACAAACGTGGGTATACAAATACATTTGTGTCCCCACTTCCAATTCTTTTCAGTATATAATCAGAAGTGGAATTGCTAGATCAGGTGGTAATTCTATGGTTAACTTTTTGAGGAAATGTCAAATGTCAGTTTTTCCCAGTGACTGCACCATTTTATATTTCCTCCAGCAATGCTTCCAATTTCTCTACATCCTAATCAACCCTTATTTTGTTTTGCTTTAAAAAAAATTCATCCTAATGGGTGTGAAGAGTAACTCAGTATGGTTTTTACTTACATTTAATAGTGACGTTGAGCAGCTTTTCATGCACTTATTGCCCAGAAGACTATTCAAGTTCTTTGCCCATTGTTAAATTGGGTTGTTTTCTGTTGATGATTTATAGAAATTCTTTAAATACTCTTTAAATATCCTTTATCAGATAAAATTTGTAAATCTCCCATTCCATGGTTTGCATTTTTACTCTGTTGATAGTATGAAACTGTTGATACACAAAAATTTTTTAATTTTTACTTAGTCCAATTTACGTATTTTTCTTTTGTTACCTGTGCTTTTAGTATTACATCCAAAAATCATTGGCAGATCATCTGTCATGAAGATTCTTCCTATATTTTCTTCTAAGAGTTTTACAATATATGTAAAGGTCTTTATTTTGAGTTACTTTTTGTATATGGTGTAAGGTAATAGTCCAACTTCATTCTTTTGCATAAAGACATTGAGATTTCCAAATTCTATTTGTTGAAAAGACTAAATGAAAAATGTGGAGCTTCTGAGAGTGCATTTTGCTGCTGTTACTCTACATCACATCATTTTAATCTCCTTTTCTGCCTTCTTACACTTTAAAAAAAAATTTTTTTTTGTTTTATTTATTTTTGATACTGAGAGAGACAGAGCATGAGAGGGGGAGGGGCAGAAAGAGAAGGAGACACAGAACTGGAAGCAGGCTCCAGGCTCTGAGCTAGCTGTCAGCACAGAGCCCGATGCGGGGCTCGAACCCACGAACGTGAGATCTGACCTGAGCCGAAGCCGGAGGCTTAACAGACTGAGCCACCCAGGCGCCCCACACTTTTTAAGGACTCTTGTGCTTTTAATGGGTCCATCCAGATAATCCAGGATAATTTCTCTATCTTAAAATCAGCTCATAGAAAATTTTGTTTCATCTGTAAATGTAATTCTCTTTTGCTATGTAATGTAGCATATGCACGTTCCAGGGATTAGGACATTGACACTTTGGGGGAGCCATTTTCTGTCTACCACAATAGTATTCCCTATTTGTCTTTTCAGTAGTTGCAAGATCTGCATTAATACCCCCATTTCGTTCCTGATATTGAAGATTTGTGTCTTCTCTCTTTTTACATTTGGTAGTCTTGGTAGAAGTTGATCAGTTTTATTGAAAAAAATTTTATTAATTTTTTTAAGTCTACTTATTTTGAGAGAGAAAGAGAGCAAGCGAACATGAATAGGGGAGGGCTAGACAAAGGGGGAGAGAGAGAATCCCAAGTAGGTTCTGCACAGAGCCCAACATGGGGCTCAATCTCATGAACAGTGAGATCATTACCTGAGGTGAGATCAAGAGTCAGATGCTAAACCAACTGAGCCACTCAGGAACACACCCCCCATTTTTTTTTTTCTTGGAAGAATCGGGTTTTGGTTTATTCACTATTCAATTATTTAGGGTTTTAATTTCTTTGATTTCCACTCCTGTTATTATTTCCCACCATCTTTTGGCTTTGAGTTTATTTCATTCATCTCTTTCTGTTTTTGTTTTTGTTTTGTTTTGTTTGAGACAGGGACTCAGATAATTGTGGTAAGACCTTTATACTTTTCTAATATAAGCATTTAGCATTATAAACTTCTCAGCACTGCTTTGTTGTACACCACAAATTTTGAAATGTAGTGTTTTCATTTTCATTCAGTTTTATATATTTTTAAATTTCCTCTCTGTCATAACTCAGATTGCTATAACAAAATACCATGAACTAGGCAGCTTAAATGACACTTATTTCTGTTTAGGAACTGGAAGTCCAAGATCAAAATATCAGCAGATTTAGTTCCTGGTGAGGACCTTCTTCCATGCTTGCAGGTGGCTACCTTCTCACTGGTCCTCACATGATGAAGAGAGCAAGGTCTGGTTTTTTCCTCTTTTTATAAAGACACTAATCCTATCATAAGCACCCACAATCATGATATCATTTATCTCCCAAAGGCATTTCCTTCACATATCATCACATGGGGGGAGGGAGGGAGTTACAGCTTCACAATGAACTCTGATAGATAACATTCCGCCACTGCCCCCCCAAACTTCATGTACTTCTCACATGCAAAATACATTCATCCCATCCCAACAGCCCTCAGAGTCTAAACTTGTTCTAGCATTGACTCTAAAATGTAAAGTCCAAAGTCTCACCTAAATATCACCTAAATCAGGGCACCTGGGTGGCTCAGTTGGTTAACTGTCTGACTTGGGCTCAGGTCCTGATCTCATGGTTTGGCCCCGCATTGGGCTCTGGGCTGACAGCTCAGAGCCTGGAGCCTGCTTCAGATTCTGTGTCTCCCTCTCTCTGCCCCTCCCCTGCTCATGCTCTGTCTCTCAAAAATAAATAAACATTTTTAAAAAATGAAATCATACAATATGTGGCCTTTTTATGTCTGGCTTCTTTCACTTAGGGTAATATTTTCAAGGTTCATCTATGTTTTAGCACGAATCACTACTTTATTTCTTTTGTTATAATATTCGATTTTATGGATATACAACTTTTACACTTCAGATACTTACTAGTTTTCATAATAGCAGGAATTTTCAGATAATGCATTTCACTGTTTATGCATACAAAAATCATTTCCCTATGTTTTACATTCATAGAGTTTCTCTCTAGAATGAATTCTCTCAAAACAGACACAGTTTGACCTATAATCAATGCTGTTCCCATATTCCTTATCCCATAGATTGTCTCCTATAAATTCCCTGATGTAGAGTAAGAGACTTAATACTTATCTATAATTGGTTCCATTTTCAGCCATATTTTCACTTAGCTAAGATATCCCTCTTGAGGCCCCTGCCTAAATCTTGCTTTTATTTTGCCAGTTATTTCTGGAAGTGAGAGTCCTCAAGGTAAAGGTTTTATTTTTTTCCATTACCTTGCATTGAGAGCCTTTTTTTTTTTTACCCTAAAAATGTCTTTGTCTCATATCTGGACTCCAAATCTGAAAGAATAGTAGAAAGGAAACAATGATTTTATTTTCCCTGTATCAGAAAAATAAAAGTATTACATGGAAGAAATAAATTGAAAATAAGCAATGTCAGCAGTCAGTAGCTAACAGGTATTAGAAACTGAAGAAAAGTGAGAAAACTGCAAGAATGAGGAGACTATATATGATAAAGAAGTTATGAAGAGGCAAAATGTTAAGTCCATGGTTCTGAAATTTAGGTGTTGATCAGAATCAACTGGGAAAGTTGTTGCAAAGTACTGATAGACAGTGACCAACCCAGGTGGACTGAATCAGTATCTGTTGGGTAGGTCTCAGGCATCTGTATTTTTAATGTCCCTATTGGATAATTCTGATGCAGATCAAGATTTGATAGTTCCTACTTCCCATTTTTTTTAATGGTTTCTCTTTTTTCTTAGAATAAAATCCAAGCAATTTCTCAGGGTTAATAAGGCCCTACTTGGGCCTTCTCCTACAATGGGACATTTCATTCCACCCAGTCCTCTTCTATACAATCCTCTTTTTTTTTTTAATGTTCATTTTTATATTTGAGAGAGAGAGAGCGTGACTGGGGGAGGGGCAGAGAGAGAGGGAGACAGAGGACCTGAAGGGGGCTCTGTGGGAGAGTGGAGCTCCAAAGGAATCGAATTCACAAACTGAGGTCTTAACCTGAACCAAAGTCAGACACTCAGCTGACTAAGCCAGTCAGGCATCTACATCCTCTTTCCTTTAGTTCCAAGATCATGCAGTGTTTACCTCCTGTATCTATTTGCCCCTCACCCATGGATGGGCTTATTGTATTGTTTCCTCCTCTTTTCCCCTTCAGATTTAAAGGCTCCTTACTCAAAATGGATAGATTAATCCCATCAAAGAAGTTCATGCCTATTTTTTCTATTCTAGCACCTATATCCTTGCCTTCATTAAATATTATTTCTCTTTTATTATTTAATAATCACTTATTATTTATATTAATGCATTTCTATATCTTTATCCCTAAAGATCTAAAAAAGCAGATGTAATCATCCTTTCATATGCAACTAAATAACAATTCTCCTAGGACAATACATTTGTTAATTATACAATTACCAGATTTAAAGAAAAAAAGAAATTTCAATGAGAATAGAGGTAAGTATTATGAATATAAGCTGATGAAAAAACACAAATATTATTTAACCAACGTAATTAAGTTACTGGATATACATCTCTTTGCCTCCAATCTCTCTCATACTTTACTGTAAGTAATGAAATACTCTTTTCTGTATTATTTCCATTTCATATGAGAATAAAAGCATATCCAAACTAGCATAGCTAAAGCTGACCATTCTAGTATTTCTTAGAAAAGTATCTCAAAGATTTTCAGATATTATTCACAAGTATACCATACTACAAAACTTACAGTATTTTTATCAAAAAGACTTGGAGCAAGGCACCTAGGTGGTTCAGTCAGTTGAGTATGCAACTCTTGATTTTGGTTCAGGTCATGATCCCAGGGTTGTAGGATTGAGCCTGGTATCAGGCTCCACACATTACAGAGCATGTTTGGGATTCTCTGTCTCTCTCTGTCTCTCTGTCTCTCTGTCTCTCTCTCCCTCTCTCCCTCCCTCCCTCCCTCTCCCTCTCTCTCCCTCTCTGCCTTTCTCCCCCCACTTAGATAGAGATGTTCACTCTCTATCTAAAAAAAATTAAAATTAAAAACTAAAAATAAATTTTAAAAAGACTTGGAGCTACAGTGGAGAATATGGTAACTCAATAATATGGAAAAAGATCTTGATGGGGACCAAAGTGCCATGTGTTCTACAACAAATGATATATTGGCTGTTGACTAGAGGATGGTAAGAAAGGTTAGCAAATAACCTAAAGAAAATCAAAAGTGATAGATTATCCAGGAATGAAGTGAGATCAAGAATAACTTTCCTATTATTACTAAAGCAAGGTATCTATAATAAAAGTAAAAATAAAACAACATTATCTGGCTGCTTTATAAAATAGATTGATGAATATTGGGGGAACTTTGACTTGGTAATAAAGAAGCAATCTACTAAATAAACTTTGTGTCATTTGTGGAAATATAATCCAAGTGAAGAAAACTTCTAGAGGGAGGAAGGTGGTGGTGGAGTAGGAGGAACCTCAGCTAATTAGACAAGTAGCAAATCACCCGAAATATCCCATAAATCAACCTAAAGACTAGCAGAACAGACTCAACAACTAAAGGTAGAGAAGAGGCTGCATCTAAGAAGGTAGGAAGTGTGGAGACACAGTTTGGGAGAGAAATAGATCCTGGCCGCCCCGGTGGGGAGGAAGTGGGTGGAGAGAGGGTGAGAGAGAGAGTGGCACACAGGGGAGCACGTGGAGAAGACGATGCCCCATTACAACTGGCTTAGAAAACAAGAGGGGCTGAATTTCATCAGTTCTTACAACCAGCAAGGCTTAAAGCCCGGAGTTTTAAAGGCTAGTGGGCTTGGCTGGAGAGAGCCCAGAGGGCACTGCGCTGCTCTTGGAGAGAAAACCGGGCAAACACCCTGTGGACATACAGTTCGCAAAGAGCAATCTGAAAAGCACCTGGGGCACACAGTGGGGAGGTTAGTTGCTCTTCTGGGAGCGACCCCTCCAGGCACAAAGGACTGGCTGGTGCCGTGTCCCTCCCCCACACTCTAGCTTATGTTGGGCCACCTGCTAGAACCAGAGGAGCAGGGACACTCGCTACCTAACTTGCTTCCATCAAGCACACACCCCCTCCAGAAGAACCACCCTTCCCAGTCACACTTACCTCAGTCCCAGTGTGGCGGGCCCCCTCCCTTAGATCAACCCAACCCCCTGCCGTGTTACTGTGTCTCCAGACCCAGGAGCTTTGTGTGTGTATGGAATTGCGGAACCACTATATTGCACACCTGAAACTAAATGTAATACTGTATGTTCACCAACTGGAATGTAAATGAAAACTTATAAATAAATAAATAAATAACCTCTAGAAACCATGATGTTAGAAACATTAAATAATTTTTCAGTAGTCCCTAGGGCATACAAGCATAGTGTCCACAAGATAAATCATAAACTTAAATGCTTATATTAGTAAAAATAAAATAATAAAGATAAATAAGTGAGGCATCTCCCTCAACAAGTTAAGGATAAAAAGGTAAAACAAGGGGCGCCTGGGTGGCTCAGTCAGTTAAGCATCTGACTTCGGCTCAGGTCATGATCTCATGGTTCATGAGTTTGAGCCTTGCATTGGGCTCTCTGCAGTCAGCACGGTGCATTCTCTGGGTCCTGTCTCCATCTTGCTCTGCCCCTACCCAACTTTGGATGGCGTGCACGTGCTCTCTCAAAAATAAACATTAAAAAAAAAGTAAAACAGAGGTGCCAGGTGGCTCAGTCGGTTAAGCATCTGACTCTTGGTTTCAGCTCAGACCATGATCTCATAGTTCATGGGTTCAAGCTTCAAGCTCCATGCAGGCAGTGCAAGCCTGCTTGGGATTCTCTCCCCCTATCTCTCTGCCGCTCCTCCACTTAAGCACACTCACTCTCCCTCTCTCCCTCAAAAATAAATAAACCTAAAAAAGTAGTAAAACAAAGAAAAGAAGGAAGGAATTAATAAACATAGAGGCAGAATATAATGAATTGGACAATACATTTAAAACTATAATAGAGGTGCCTGGGTGTCTCAGTCGGTTCAGCGTTGACTTCAGCTCAGGTCACGATCTCATGATTCGTGGTTTCAAGCCTTGCATCGGACTCTCTGCTGTCAGCGTGGGGCCCACTCTGTCCCCTTCTCTCTCGTGCTTTTTCTCTCTCAAAAACAAATAAACATTAAAAAAGTACAAATCTTTAAAATAAAAATTATATAAACAGCCCAGAGCTCATGTGTCTACCATGAAAGAAAGTATTGAGTTCTCAGTTAAGGAGATTGATTAACTTGATATATATCCCTTCCATAAGAGTGGAGGGTCTTAGGATCAGGGCTTGCTCTATGAGAATTCTTCCCCTAACTTTTAAAACAGACATATAGAAAAAGAAGTGTTTATACATCCTCTGTGAGAGTAGTGGAAGCTGGGGCTGGTGGAAGAAGAGTTCAGTGTTTGTGACCATAACTGGGGTCAGAATTAGGGGCTGGGCCCGTGTTTTGACATGTACAGAGAAACTGAGGCAGAGGTTATCATCTGCATGGATGGCAGACTGGATACCTGCTGTGTAACTACGTAACAAGTAGTAAGTAACAGATACACTGAGGCTATCTGGAACCGATTCTCACAGTCAGGAAGAGGTCGAAGCTAAACCCTGTTAAACTGGATTGGATTTAGAGGTGTCAGTGTACACTAAGCAATTTAAAAATTCTTTAAATTTTAATGAAGTAGAATTCTATTTCCAGATAAAAATGTATTCAAGAATGAATGCAAAATAAAGGCATTTTTAGATAAAAGAAAACTAACAATTTGTCGCCAACAGACCTGCATTACAAAAAATGATAAAAGGAAACTCTTTGGGCTGAAACAAAATGCTACTTGTGGGAAAATAGAATCTGCAGGAAGACAGCATCCTTGGTAACTCATTGGGTAAATGTAATAACTCTTTTTATTATCTTAAATTCTTTAAACTATACATGACTATTAAAAGCAGTGTGTTGTGGGGTTAATGTATATACATATAGTATATATAGCTAAAGTGACGGTATTAATTTCAGATAAGATAGACCAGTGATAAAGGCACATTTCATGATAGAAGAGTTGATACATTAGGAAAACATAATTATCATAATTAGGTACCTAAAAACAGCATCAAACAACACTGTACTTGCATGACTCTAGGAATGAGTGCCTCCTTAAATTTTGCACCCCAGGGGCTTTACTCACATCAGCATTACTGTCATCTGAGCCCTGATTTTAATATCGACCTCTCAAGTATTAAAAAAAAAGAAAGAAAAAATTAGTGAAGATATAAATGATATGAACTATCAACCCCCTTGGACTAACTAATATTTGTACCTAATGACCATCAAATATATATTCCTTTCAAGTGCATGTGGCATATTCACTAAGGGACTATATAATTGGGCCGTATATAAAGTATTAATGAATTTTTAAGGATCAAAATCATATACCATATATCCTCTGATCAAATGGAACCAAGTTGGAAATCGGTAACAATGAAGTATGTAGAAAATCCACAAATATTTGGAAATTAAACAACATACTTCTAAATAATGCATGGGTTAAAGAAGAAATCAAAAGAGAAATAAAATATTTTAAGTGACTGATAAAAATACAATAAATAAATAAATAAGTATAGAGAGAGTATGCTGGCTTTGAATGTTACATTAGAAGAAAAGTCTAAAGTCAGTGGCCAGAGGTTCCACTTTAGAAAGCTAAAGACAAGGAGCATCTTGGGTGGCTCAGTCGCTTAACCATCGTCTGGCTCTTGTGTTTGACTTGAGCCACGATCTCACAATTTGTGAGTCTGAGCCCTGCCCTGGACTCTGTGCTGGCAGGGAAGAGCCTGCTTCGGGTTCTCTCTCTCCCACTGCCCCTCCCCTGCTTGCATGTGCTTGCTCTCTGCCGCTCTCTCAAAATAAACATTAAAAAAAGATTAAAAAGATAAAAACAGCACCTAGAAGGAAATAAGAAAAAAACTAAATGAAACAGTTTGCTTATGCAAAGCAAAGGAAATAATCAACAAAAGTAAAAGACAACTGACTAAATGGGAGAAAATAATTTGCAAGTGACATGCCCGATAAAGGGTGTGTGTGTGTATAGGTAATATATATCTATCCAAAATATATAAAGAACTTACACAACTCAACACCCAAAAACCAAATAATCCAATTAAAAATTGGGCAGAAGAGGGGCACCTGTGTGGCTCAGTTGGTTAAGTGTACGACTTCAGCTCAGATCATGATCTCACAGTCCGTCAGTTCAAGCCCCACATTGGGCTCTGTGCTGACAGCTCAGAGTCTGGAGCCTGCTTCAGATTCTGTGTCGCCGTCTCTCTCTCCCCCTCCCCTGCTCACACTCTGTCTCTCTCTGTCTCAAAAATAAACATTAAAAAAATTTTTTTTGATTGGGCAGAAGACATGAATAGACATTTCTCCAAAGAAGACCTACAGATGGCCAACAGACATGTGAAAGGCTGTTCAACAACACTGATTATCAGGGAAATGCAAACCCAAACTACAATCACCTCACATCAGTCAGAATGGCTAAAATAAAAAGCACAAGAAACAGCAAGTGTTAGTGAGGATATAGAGACAAAGGAACCCTCCTGCCTCGTGGGTGGGAATGTACACTGTGGAAAACAGCAATGATGGTGCCTCAAAAACTCAGAAACAGAATTACCATATGATCCAGTAATTAATTCCACTACTGAGTATTTACACAAGGAATATGAAACACACTAATTTGAAAAGGTATATTCGCCCCTATGTTTTTTTGCAGCATTATTTCTAATAGCTGGGATATGGAAGCAACCCAAGTATCCAGCAATAGACGAAGATGTGGTGTAATATATACAATTAAATATTACTCAGCCATAAAAAACGAAATCTTGCCATTTGCAGCATGGATGGATCTAGAGAGTATAATGCTAAATGAAAGAAGTCAGAAAGAGAAAGACAAATACCATATGGTTTTACTCATGTGGAATTTAAGAAAACAAAGAAAAAAAGACAAAATAACAGACTCTTCAATATAGAGAACTATGGTTACCAGAGGAGAAATTGGTGGGGGGATGGGTAAAATAGGTAAAGGGGATTAAGAGTACATTCATCTTGATGAGCACTGAGTAACGTATGGAACTGCTGAATCAGTATATTGTACACCTGAAACTCATACAACACTGTACATTAATTATACTGGAATTTAAAAAAAAGAGGGGCACGTGGCTGGCTCAGTTGGTAGAGCATGCAACTCTTGATCTTGGAGTTGTGAGTTCAAGCCCCATATTGGGCTGGAAGGAAGGAAGGAAGGAAAGACGGACAGACAGAAAGAAATTGAGTAGGGAAAACACACTTCTCCTGTGCTTCTTTACATTTACACTACTATGACACTTCATTTCACCTTTGGTCACCAAATGTTTGGGAATTTTCACCCTACCAAGCAATTTTCTACCACCGGTTGGATTTCCTACAATTTAACTCAATTCTGATGCTATGTTCCTGGAGGTAGCACAGACCCCACAGGTTAAGGGCTCAGTCCCACAAAATGATCCAGCCCCCACCTTTTGAGATGCCAATCATAAGTCCCAGGTTGTTGCCTGTACTCTTAACCAAATGGCCATAAATTGGGGTTCCTATGATCCCCTCCTTAGGTTTGAGCATTTGCTAGAATAGCTTGCAGGACTCAGGGAACACTCAATTATGTTTACTTATTTATTATAAAATAAAGGATATCATAAAGGATACTAATGAATAGCCAGATGAGGAGTAACATAGGGTAAAGTCTGGAAGAGTCCTGAGCCAAAGTAGCTTCTGTCCCCATGTCGCTGGGGTACACCACCTTCAAGTACATGAATGCACTCACCAGTCTAGACGCTCTCCAAACCCTGTACTTTTGGGATTTTTATGAAGCTTCAACACATGCATAATCAACCATTAACTCACTCTTTAGCCGTTCTCTCCTTCCCACGAGAGGAGTGGGGCTGAAGATTCCAAGCTTCTAATCATGGCCCGGTATTTCTGGCGACCATCCCCCTTCCAGAGGATCACCAGAAGTTGCCTTGTTGGAACAAAAGACACTCCTATTAGCCAGAAAATTTCAAAGAATATAGGAACTCTGTGTCAGGAACCAGGTCAAAGACCAAATATTAGAACAAAAGATACTCCTAGCACCCTTGCCACTTAGGAAATTACAAGGGTTGTAGAAACTCTATACCAGGTAACAAGAACAGGGCAGGGGTCAGGTGGGCAGAGACCAATGCATATTTTTCTATTTCACAAATTTAATCTGAAAATATATATAAGGAAATACAATATGATCCAATTTAACAGTCAAATGCCAATTTTATTCATCATATTAGTTGAATAAAGGAGAAAAGACATATCACTTCAGTAGATTCAGAAAAAGTATCTTATAGAGGCATCTGGGTGGTTCAGTTCAGTTAGGTGTCCAACTCTTCATTTTAGCACAGGTCATGATCTCACAGTTCGTGGTTCTAGCCCTGCATTGGGCTCTGTGCTGACAGTGTGGAGCCTGCTTATGATTCTCTTTCTCCCTCTCTCTGCCCCTACCCTGCCTGCTCTCTCAAAATAAATAAACAAAAACTTTTTTAAAAAGTATCTTACAAAATATAATATCCCTTCATGATAAAAACTCTCAGCAAGCTAGGAATAGAAGAGAACTTGCCAAATTTGATAGAGCATCCATGAAAATCCTCCAGCTATATGTAATGAAATATTGAATTCTATCTTTTTATGATCAAAAAAGCATGGGGCACCTGGTTGTCTCGTCAGTTGAAAGTCCAACTCTTGATTTTGGCTCAGGTCACGATCCCAGAGTTGTGGGACTGAGCCCCATGTTGGGCTCTGCACTGAGCAGAGAGTCTGCTTAAGATTCGTTCTCTCTCCTTCCGCTCCTCACTTCCGTGCCTTAAAATTTAAAACTTAATTAATTTTTAAAAATCTTAAGCAACAATATCTACTCTCACTACTTTTACTCAACACCGTAGTGGAAGTCCTTGCAATTAAAACAAAGCAATAAAAATAAATGAAGGATATAAACACTAGCTAAGAAGAAGAAAAACTTTGTTTATAGATGGCAATTATTTGCTTACAAAATCCTAAAGAATCCATAAGACAAGAACTAGCACGTATAAGTAAATGTAGCAAAACTTATGGATCCAAAGTTGTTATATAATAATTGACTAATTTGATATATTAGCAGCAAACAATTGAAAAGTGAAAATTTTTAAAAAGGCATAACAGATGTAATTAAAGTTCCCTGCCTGATCAGTCCTCACTCAACTGAGCTCTGTGTTCTTGGCAACTCTTCCAGCCTTCTCCTCTTGCTACAATAAGGTGGCCACAATGGCACATAAGAAATAAATAAGAAATGATATAGAAATACCTATAAGAATTAAAATTTGCGGTGCCTGGGTAGCTCAGTTGGGTAAGCATCCAACTCATGACTTCGAATCAGGTTATGATCTCATGGCTCAGGAGTTCAAGCCTTCTTCAAGTTCCATCCTGAGAGTGTGGAGCCTGCTTGGGATTCGCACTCTCTGTCTCTCTCTCTAAATAAATAAATTAATTAAAAATAAAAAGAATTAAGACAAATTTTAAAAATTTAAAAAATTCTGTAAAGCATTTTGAGAATTAGTTACATTTTTAATGACTGACAGGCAAAAATGAAATACTTCAGAGAAGGGCATATGGATTGAGAGAACTTTAGGGTTCCTTCAGAGTCACCAAAGAATAAGGCAGATGGGAGGGGTAAAGAAAGGTCTTACTTTAACTCCAGACTGGCTCTTTGACTTAAGAGGCAATACAGTGAAAAAAGAGAACTGCGTTAGCTATGAATATTCTATTTTTGTTTGTTAATTGCTCAGAGGAAAAATGGAGCTTATTGAAACTGTCACAGGTCCTTTCTAGAATGCTAAATAAATGTTGATAAACGCAAAGTTCATGGATTGTAAATTTCGATGACAGAGCAGGTATAAAACAATTTTTGTTGCAGGAAATGAACATGTTCACTTTATTTTTTAATAAATTACTTTGTTTAAATCCATCACTGTAAACTGTACAGATTATTTTGATAATCGGTACAAATAAGGATTTTTTCATCTAGCTGCTCTCTCTAAAAGTGGTCAGAAAATAACATAAAACACCTTTACCAATTTGGAGTTCAAACACAATTTAACACCTGGTTTATTTGACAATGGATATTCCTTAGTTGCCCCACAAGTCACATCTAGCTCCCTAAGCATCAAGGAAGGCAGAAATTATATGATGGGCCTAAAAAGATCTCAGTATCATGAAGAATGGTGAAGGTGTTTAAAGGTATTATGTGCAACACGACAACGCATAACCATTCCTTTGAAAACAGGGTAAAAACGTTTACAAGATAATCTTGATATTCCAGAAAACCAAATTCTGAATCATTTGAAGCAGTGTTTTAGCTTTTGAGACCAAGCTGCTCTTCTCCATCATACAGCTCAGCATAACGCCCTCTTGACAGAACCCAAATATTCTCACTTCTATCAAGATAAGTCTAGGGCCACAATCCTGAATGTTACTCACCCCTAAAAGCACAAACTCAAGTATTCCTGGTGAAATTCAAAAAATGTTTTCAAGTTTGAAATTCAAGAAGGGGGCTATTACATAGCAAGCAAAGGCTGTGGCTGGAAATTTGTGGTAAGAGGAGTTACAAAAATTACTGTTTCAGAAACATTCTCTACACATTTTTAAGAAATCTGGTTGTTTTATTATTTTTTATTGTTTTAATATTTATTTTGGAAAGACAGAGATGGTGTGAGCTGGGGAGGGACAGAGAGGGAGACACAGATTCCGAAGCAGGCTCCAGGCTCTGAGCTCTTAGCACAGAGCCTGACATGGGGCTCATGCCCATGAACTGCAAGATCATGATCTGAGCTGAAGTTGGACACTTAACTTACTGAGCCACCCAGGCGCCCCAGAAATCTGGTTGTTTTACACAAAAGTTCTTGTATATTATGTGATTCCTCAATTATCCAAATATGTTTAGAAACATGGCTAGAAGTGAAGAAAATAATCACAATAACCCAATTGAGTGAAGTAGTGAATTACAAGCAAACTGCATATCATATACTTATCATAAATCATCAATAAATGTTAATTCTTACATCCTTTTGTTACAATACAGACTAAGAAAAGACTCACGGAGTTTCCTTTCTAATATGGTACTAAATCTTTAGATAATGCAGTTTGCATAAAATTAAAAAATGTCATTAAGCCTCAGGTTCATCACTAGGTCACATCCTATTTTCCTAGTTGTCATTGTTTTAATTGCTTCATATATCACATTGTCATCCCCTAACCTACCTGAGTTTGGGTACAAGACCATTATTTTAAAATATATCCTGGGGCATCTGGGTGGCTGAGTCAGTTAAGCGTCTGCCTTCGGCTCAGGTCATGATCTCACTGTGCTGACAGCTCGGAGCCCGGGGCTGCTTCAGATTCCGTGTCCCCCTCTCTCTCTGCCCTCCCCCACGGGTGCTCTGTCTGTCTCTCTTTCTCTCTCAAAAAATAAACATTAAAATTTTTTAAATATATCCTAGGCATTACCCTTAATGCCAAATTATTCAGTGAATTTTTGTATTGGCTACAATATAGTCCACCTATCATCCTTAATTCTTTTTTTATACTACTGTGCTTAAATTGGGGGAAAAATCTCTAACCTCTTTTCTACTGATGGGAGTTTATAGTTATCTACTCCTTTTAAATCTGGATGATCCACCATCTCTCACTGAATAGCTTCTTTGATCCTGAGTTCGAGGATACAAAATGCAGAACGGCCCAGAATCACAGAGATAATCATGCTAAACCAGCAAAATCTTTTCAAGTACATAATACATCTTCCTTCTGATGTTTACCTTTCCATAACTGATCCCTGATCTCTCTGAATGCAGGTCCCAAACTTACTCCCACTCAATCCTAAAAGCCTCACAAATCATGGGATCTCAACATGTCCTAACACTGAGATTAGTCAAGTGCCAATCTTCTATTTTCCTAGAAAATACAAAGAATTTCTAAGTTCTTCCATGAGTAATCAAATAAGACCAACTTCTCTTAAATCATCCCTTCACCATTCTTTGCATGGTCAAATACCTTTTCAAGGATTTAATTTTACTCCATAACTCTTCTTTTTAATATATATATATATATATATATATTTTTTTTTAGAGAGAGAGAGAAAGAGACAGCAGGGTAGAGGGACAGAAGGAAAGCATGTCAAGCAGGATCTACACTCAGTGCAGAGCCCAAGGCAGGGCTCAATCCCATGACTGTGAGATCATGACCTTGAGCCAGAATGAGCCACCCCTTTAAAAGTTAAAAAAAAATATTTTAATTAGGTTCCAGGCCCAATGTGGGGCATGAACTCATGACCCTGAGATCAAGAGTTGATGCTCTACCAACTGATCCAGGCAGGTGCCCCTCTTACCATTTTCTGAGAGTGAAATTTGAGCTTCTTAGGACTGCTTTCCCTTGTAATGCTAATATAATATATTACAGAGCACAGCTTGCAAATATAGTCTTCACTAACATTATCACACAGATTTTCAGAAAGAAAAGGAAGACAGCAACTACAGAATGTCACCATTCCATCTCATAAAACCAGCTCAGAGAAGGTGCGCCTGGGTGGCTCAGTTAGTGAACATCAACTCTTGATTTCAGCTCAGGTCATGATCTCATGGTTCATGGGACTGAGCCCTGTGTTGGGCTCTATGTTGACAGCACAGAGCTTGCTTGGGATTCTCTCTCTCTGCCTGTATCCTTCCCACCCACCCCTGCCCCCGGCCAGCTCGCTCGCTCTCTCTCTCTCTCTCTCTCTCTCTCTCTCTCAAAATAAATAAATAAACATTAAAAAAAAAACTAGCTTAGAGAATTTGATCCACGTAGGTAACAAATTGAAAATATTAACAAAACCAAGTCTTGTCACCGGTCTAAGCCAGACTTTTATGCATATTTATAACTACTAACATCCAATTCTGTTATCTGAAATTATAAATCCATCCTTGTCAGCATAATTTATATTTTAAAAAAGCAAAGAAAAAAAGAAATACAGAATTCTGAGTACTTTTACTTCATCATTTGTTCTCCTGAAATTATGCATAAATTTATATCTGTATAATTCCAAATGGTGCAAATTAGTGGCTCAGCTCATATCACAAAGCTAAACTTTAATTAGCCTGCACTTATGGAAAATATCTATCAAGGAATCCTTCATCTAAGCTTTAGCTAGCTTTCCTTACCCTAAAAAATAGGACCTGCTAGTCCTTGACCTCTTAGTCAATCACACCATTTCTGTGTTGCCTCTTCTAACATTCTAGAAAACTCTCTCTTGCCCAAAATCTCTCCAGAAAAGTGTTGCATTGCTTGTGAGGCACAATACTCCTCCAATTCATGGATTGTTTTACTTTGAATAAAAAACCTCAAACTCATTAAATTGTTTTAGTTTTGTCATTTGACACTACAGACATAGAAGTATAACAAAACCAGTCATTGGATTGAATTCCTATTTCAAACTAAGAGCTCTTATTTTTTTTTTATTTTTAAATGTTTATTTTTGAGAGAGAGAGAGAGAGAGAGAGGGAGGGGGGGAGGGAGGGAGGGAGGGAGAGAGAGACAGAGTGAGTGGAGGAGGGGTAGAGAGAGGGGGAGACACAATCCAAAGTAGGCTCCAGGCTCTGAACTGTCAGCATAGAGCCTGACACAGGTCTAGAACTCACGAACTGAGCCAAAGTCAGAAGCTTAACCAATTAAGCCACCCAGGCGCCCCTAAGAGGTCTTATTTTAATGACTAAGTCTTATAAGCTTTTCTAAAAAAAAAATCATAAACATATGCACAAGCAAAACTTTAAAAGAATGTATACGAAAATAATAACAATGACTTTTTCTGGATGCTAAAATTATGAGTACTTTTAAACTTCCTATTTTATAAGTTCAACTTAGAGTAATAATTTTTTCAAAAAGACTGTTAATTTCTTCTTCAGGAATATATAACAATTTCCATTTCAAGTATTTTTCTAAAAGCAGGTGTAGGGGGGCTATCTTCTACTTATTATGAAAACTGTGAACAAACAGGTTGTTAAAATAACTGGTAACAGTACTACAACCAGTGTGACTGAAATAAATAAACCTACAAAGTCTTGTACCTTCTTTCACTGTATTTCATCAGTATAATGAGACACTTAAGATTCCCCTGTGAATGAGTACAACTCGGGTGACATTTTCAGACTAAATTGTTTTGTCCACAGTAGAGGCTTAATAAATGTGGCTTTATCATTGCCTTTCTCCACTGAATGCCCAACTTATGTATCATATTGTAAATAATCCTTAAAAAATTGCTAAGAAATGCCTATAATAGTTAAACTTTAGAATTTAGCAATTTCTTGAGTACTTTTGTTCACAAACATGAATACTGCATAGTATTATATATGATATGTTTTATATCAGACTATCTTTTTAACTATATAATATTAATTTGGATGCAATGTGATTAACAATTTTACATAATACAGGAAATTATTTTTGGACAAACTTGTCCTAAAGTTGACTTCCAGGTATAAGTTATTGATCCTAGGATGGTGGTTTAAAATCTGTTTGGGTCATGTACACCTCTGATAGTATCAGAAAATGATAGGCTTTTCCCTAGGAAAAATATGCATTAATAAAATAAATACACACACCAAAAAAAACCCCAACAAATATAACACACACACACACACACACACACACACACACACACACACACACAATAAAATAAATATACAATAATTGGGTACACAGTTCCAAGGCAAATAATTTAAGGTGAAGGATTCCTATTCTAGACCATCTGAGCACATGGCCCATTTTCTTACTTACAAGTGCCTTTTTTTTTTAAACCATTTAATGCTTTTTTTTCGACATCATATATAGTTTATTGTCAAATTGGTTTCCATATAAAACTCAGTGCTCTTCCCCACATACAAATGCCTATTACAGTTAACTTCTCATTTTCACTGCTCCTTATTATGAATGTGGAATGACTGAGATGATTCACATAATAACATGTTTTAACATAAGCACTTATTATTGTCAGCTACTGTCCTAGTGCCCTGTTAACATTAACTCTCCTAATCCTCATAAAATCCCTTTGAAATTCATACTATTATTTGCACTTTACAAACATAAGTTATGGAATAGAAAGATACTGAATATATTATCCAAACTCAAAAATACTAAATGGTGAAACTAAGATTTTAATTTAGACACTCTAGATTAGGGGTTAGCAAACTTCTGTAAAGGACCAGATAGTAAATATGCTAGGCTTTGTGGGCCAAAAGGCAAAATCAAGGATATTATTAGGTCCTTATTTAGCAAGAGAGATAACAAATTTTCACAAAAATTTTTAATTATCAAATTCAAAAATTTATTTGTGGACACAGAAATTGGAATTTTGTGTAATTTTCACATATCATGAAATACCATTCTCCTTTTGATATATTTTTTAAATTTTTTAATGCTTTTTATTTATTTTTGAGAAAGAGAGGGTGATCAGGGGAGGGTCAGAGAGAGAGGGAGACAAAGAATCCAAAGCAGGCTCCAGGCTCTAAGCTGTCAGCACAGAGCCCTACGTGGGGCTTGAACCCACGAACCGTGAGATCATGACCTGAGCTGAAGCCAGATGCTTAACCGACTGAGCCATCCAGGCGCCCCTGATATGTTTTTAATTACTGAAAAATGTTAAAACCAGACTTAGTTCTCAAGCCCTAAAAAAATAGGATACAAGCTGGATTTGGCCTGCAAGGTCAAATTTGCTGACCCCTGCTCGAGACTCAGACACCATTATATAGTCTGAAATCAGTCAAACCATCTACCATGCCATTTTTCCACTCATGTGTCTAAAGAATATCTAAAGTATTTAATGTGTAATTCTACCTAAGCCTTAGTCTCTTCCTTAACAAAAAAACTGTATAATAAAAAAGTACTACTTCTGCATCACAAGAATTCTTAGACAAAAAAGGGAACAAGCAGAAGTGTTTCCAAGTGGTTATATGAAAATTAACTAAAGTAGGAAGAACTTTGATGAGGATCAGGCAAAGGCGATCCATCCTCATGGTACCATCATTAATTGGGAAGAGAAGGCCTAGAGACCAGGTAAATGTCTAAATCATTATTTTCCAGGACCTTTCAGAAGTTATTCTATATCCTAAAAATCAAAAGTGAAATTTCATAAAACAAAGAATAAGCTCAAAATGACTTCTAGGTTGGCTTTGGAATGTGTGCCTATAACAATGTTCTCTCATTGCTCTTCTTCTGGAATACAGCAAAAACTGGAAGGAAAAGAGAATCATGACCTCCTAGGCCTTTCCTAGAGACCAGACAGGCTAAGCAAGAACCAATTTACTCATCACTAGCAAGCCCCCCGACACATAAACATACACTAATGGAACTATGAGAAAGACTGAATACTGTTGACTTTTCCCAGTATCATCAAGAGAACTCAGGTTCCCCGAAGCCTGGGACTGGAATCTGTTCACAGCAGGTTCCTGTCAACAGAGCTATAAAAACGCTGTGGATCTGCAATACAGCGCTTGCCCTCACGGAGCTGCCAAGAGGAATCTTCAGAGGACGTAACCCGACTCTTGCAGCCTCAATAGCCTACCGCTGGGGGGCAATTCCAGCCCTACAACCACCTTAATAACACAGGGCTGTGCTTTAGTTATAACATTCGTTCCAGGTCCCAAATGTCCAACTTCCCGCTGACAGCCATTTTTGTAAAACCAGTATTTCTGTGCAGTGGGACTATAAGGTGAAATGACATTGTCAGTGAAAGAAAACCCAGTGCAACAAATTCCAAGAAAGTGTGGAATTTATAAGTGGGTCCAGAATAGGCTACACTTAATGTACCCCATGACTTCAATGCATTAAGCACTAGGCTGGAAAACAGAGGGTGAACTGATAAAGGCAACAAAGGCCATGCTTTAGAATAGGGAGGGTCTCTGTGGTTAACTGGGGCCTCAAGGTCTTTCACAGACACGGACTGAGTCACACAGGGATCTTGTCCACAGACTCCTCAATTCCTTTACCGCAAAAATGAAGCTGTACTTTAATAAAAGTACAAAAGCCGCACTAGACCAATTTTGATTAGCCTCCGGTTAGTCACAATAGCGTATCACTAGTTCAGAGTTCACAGTACAATACACCTCACACCTCACACTTCATGGTCACGAAAAGGCCCCGCCCCCACTGAGTCCCAGGGGCGGAATCTGGGCCAGTCAGGGTCTCCCCACCATTCAGGCGCGCACACATACACTCAAGATCACATCCCACACTGGCGCTGACACACAATCGCACACCCACACCCACAATCACCTTCTTCATACAGGCCTGACCTTCCTGCTTCCACCTGTCCCATGTGCTCCTGGGAAACTCCGGGCTTCCTGCAGTGAGCTTCTCCCGCACCCAGACCCGCGTCATTTCAACTCACCACAAGGAAAACGGTGACTGCAAGCCTAGGGGAAAATGAACCAGAGGACGAGGTTCACAAACTCCTCCACGGCCGCAGTCCACTCCGGAACCGCGCGGACTTTGCCAGAAACACACCGCAGAGCCGGTAGCTTGGGATAGCTAGGTTACGAGCGCGTCGCCCCGTAGACTCCTGGGAGCTCCAGCCCACGCGGGAGTGCGCAGGCGCAGACGACTGAGCCTCTGCCCCGGGTGAGGTTGGTAGGTCCTACGGGCTCTGAGGAGGCGGGGACCGCGAGCTCGGCCGAGAGGGCAGACTGGGCAGCGAGTCCGGGTGGGGAGGCTAGGGAGGACACCGGGAGTCCGCGCTGGGCCCGGTTATTCTGAGGAGGGAACCGGAGCCGAGCCCACGGTAACCAGGCACTAGGATCTGTGAGAGCCGGGCCTCGGGCGTGGTCCGTGGGCGTGACCCTGAGGGTGACAATCGAGTTTGACCTGGAGCGAGCTCCGCACGAGGGGACCCCAAGAGAGCTCAGTCGCTGGGAGTGGGGCCTCATCCAGCGGGCAGTGTGTGTGTGTGTGTGTGTGTGTGTGTGTGTGTGTGTACCGAATTGAGGCGGCCGCCTGTGCTCAACCTGCTGCGTTGGGGTACGTGCTACTCTGAGATGTTGCGACCGATTGTGTGTGAAAAGTGGACGGAGTCCTGTTGCCGCCTGGGGTTCTCTACTTATGTGTCTAATTTTAGACTAGGTGTGAGCGGGTTTGAGGCCGTAGGTGACTATGGAGAAGCGAAAGTGATTTTGTGACTTTGCCTGGAATTATGTAATGCGCTGAGGCTGTGCATGACAGACGGGTACCGTGAGATAGTGGTTTTCTGAAGTAAGTCTGATTGACTGTAACTATGCAGGTGTTTGCAACCTACTGTTATTATTTGTGATATTTTTGTTATTGAGAAACTCTTCACTACCACTGTCTAGTTGGGTGTTTAAGATTTGATTATCTGAATAGTGGTCATTAAACCTGCCTCCAAAATTGTTAATAGCAATTTAGCAAATAGAGGTATAAGTATTAGAAAAGAAGAGGTAAGATTTCATTTCCCAGATGGCAAAATTCATTACAGGGAAACACTATCTGAACTAAAATCAATTTGTTGAAATTAATAGTGTTCCATGAATAGTAAGCAGAAATAAAACAAACAATTTTTGCCCATAACTAACACTCGCAACACTGATACATGAGTGGATGAAATCAGTGGTAAGGTCAGCAGCCTCTTCAGGCATTCCAAGATAATAAAAAGTATTTGGTATACTTTGAACAAGGCCAGTCTCACTATAGTAGTTAAAATAGTCTGCTAATTAAAATATTCACTGTAGCAGTCAGTACTTAAGACTTCATTCAGCATGGTATCATCCTCTCCCTAGGAAGACTACAGAGTGGAAAGATTAATGTCTTTTCTAGTTCCATACGTGTACTACTAAAAAGTGTTGTTCAATAGTTAATACTTAAATTAGCTATCAGTAAACTAATAATAAGTGAATTTTCAGTCATTATGCTAATTAAGTAGTATGATACTGGTGAATCAGTAAAGATCAAGTAGAGGATATTGAAGTCCAGATATTTTCAAGCATATAGGGATATGTAATATATGATAGAGATGGCATTTTACATCCACTGAAAAAATATGGATTATATAATATGTAGTATTGCCAAACAAGAAAACATACAAGGAAAAAATCTTCACAAGGTAAAAACAAACTT
>NC_043715.1:43139791-43181716 GCF_006229205.1 Suricata suricatta | reverse complement strand
GCTCTTCCCCTTAAGTGCCCTCCACCATCACCACCACCTCTTTTCCCCCCTCCCCCTTCCCCTTCAACCCTCAGTTCATTCTCAGCATTCAATAGTCTCTCAAATTCTGCATCCCTCTCTCTCCCCAACTCTCTCTCCCTCCTCCGCTCCCCCTGGTTCTCCATTAGGTCTCTCTTGTTTTCCTGCTAGACCTATGAGTGCAAACATATGGTTTCTGTCCTTCTCTGCCTGGCTTACTTCACTCAGCATGACACCCTCAAGGTCCATCCACTTTCCTACAAAAGGCCATATGTCATTCTTCCTCATTGCCATGTAGTACTCCATCGTGTATATATACCACATCTTCCTGATCCATTCATCAGGTGATGGACATTTAGGCTCTTTCCATGATTTGGCTATTGTTGACATTGCTGCTATGAACATTGGGGTACATGTGCTCCTATGCTTCAGCACTTCTGTGTCCCCTGGGTAAATCCCTAGCAGTGCTTTTGCTGGGTCATAGGGGAGTTCTGTTGATAGTTTTTTGAGGACCCTCCACACTGTTTTCCAGAGCAGCTGCACCAGCTTACATTCCCACCAACAGTGTAGGAGGGTGCCCGTCTCTCCACACCCTCACCAGCATCTATAGTCTCTTGATTTGTTCATTTTAGCCACTCTGACTGGCGTGAGGTGGTATCTCAGTGTGGTTTTGCTTAATTATTTGCAATTTAAAATAGCTAATTTTCTAAATTAAAAATGATACTATCAACCAATTAGGAAATTAAAACACACACGAAAAATAGACATACTATATAAGAAGTTGCCATCACAGTAAAAAAGGAAAAGCTTATTCTCTGATAATAAGAAATGTGTAAACTAGAACTACAATATATATCTGATAGGCAGAGATTAAAAATGTATTGTTAATTGCATTCATCAGGTGTGGGGAGGTATTCTCATGTGCTAATCGTAACAGTGTGAATTAGTAGAAAGTCCACGAAGAACTATTTGGAAATAGATGATAAAGCTGTCTTCCAAGAGAGGTGGAAGGTAGAGCTGCAAAGGGAAAAGCACAATGTTCCCTTTCCCCAACTACAACAGATCGCCTAGGTCCATTCTAACTCACCAAGAGACTAGATTTCTGGTGGTGAGGGAGCAAGATTTGTCCTTTTCCCCACTGATCTCCATCGTGGATACATGAGAGTGAGCTGAAACAGACAAAAGTGATACAGAGTGAACTGAATTTTCTGGGAGATCTAAGTCAAATATGGTTTCACATGGCTCTTTGTATCCTCCCATCTCTGCCTTCTCAGGACTCTTCCCTTTTCCATGAGAAGGGCTCAAAAGAGAAGGTTCATCTCTTGCAAATCTCAAAGCCATGCCTCAGGTGAGATGATGTTTCCTCGTTTTATGAAATAAGTTGTTTTCAGGTTATATGAACATTGTTTCCCGATCCTTAAATTTCCTGGATGTTGGCATTTACTTCCATGAGACTGGTCTCCAGTAGGACAAGCAAGTGGCCTAGGTGCAAAATGTAAGGAGTATTCTCAGGGCACGTGCATCCCTAAATTTTGCACCCTATGTTCCTCATCCGCCCTACCTAGTTGCAGCCCAGTTCCCAGGTTTTTTTTTTATTACAACCATATAAATGTAAGCCTTCCTCACATGTACCTTCTAGTTGTAGCCAGTGTTTACATATTGACTTGATGTATCATTCATCATCTCCTTTCTTAGTCTCCTCACAAAAGTACTGCTTGAACAGATGTATCATTTTGACTTAAAAGGGAAATATTACTTTAATGAATCTATCTTATCTAGAAATGATTTGAGATCTATGTTATGAGGGATCAAGGAGCAGACATGGAAAAATTTTGATCATCACTACTGACCTAGGTTTTGCAATGATACAATGGGAGGTAGAGTTGGTAAATGACATTATTAGTTTGTGGTAAGATGTTTTGTGAGGTTTCCAAGATAGAGATTTGCCTGCAAGCTTATACAGAAAACTGAAATTTTGGGTACGCATGGGTAGCTCAGTTGTCTAAGTGTCTGACTCTTAATTTCAGCTCAGGTTGTGATCTCATGAACCATGATATCATGAGATCAAGCCCCACATTGCATAGAGTCTGCTTGGGATACTCTTTCCTCTCCCTCTGCCCTTACCCCTTCTTTTTCTCTCTGTCTCTCAAAATAAATAAATAAACATTTTTTTAAAACGTGAGATTTTTGCATTCTCCCTCTCTGATCCTCCTGCCTATTTTATCCAGTTCCTAGGAACTGTGGCCTGCCAGTGAAAACCTTTCCAGTTTTTCAATGCTGTTATAGATTTATTCTTATCTTTTTAGTTTCTTCTAATTTTTGATATGGGAGTGGAGGAGAATGAAATGCATACGCTAGTCCATTCTTGAAATATTCTACTTTGAGGGGCACCTAAATAGCTCAGTCAGTTAACTATCTGATTGTTAGTTTCATCTCAGGTCATGATCTCATGGTTTGGTTTGTGAGATTGAGCCCCAGGCACAGAGCCTGCTTGGAATTCTGTCTCTTCCTCTCTCTCAGCTCTTCCCCAGCTCACACTCACGCATGCACATGCTTTCCCTCTTTAAAAAAATAAATAAACTTAGAAAAAAAGCATTATTCTACTTTGAATCAAAGAGGGCACTTTTTCATGTTTTAGGTCTTTCAGAAAATTCCTCTTCATCTACCCATCTCCAAAATAGTGGTTTTCCCCAGATGTTAATCAGTTCTCTTCTCTTTACTTTCTCTTTTTCTCTGTGCACAGATCCACATAAAGGTTACACTGATCTAATTCTAGTGACTCTCAACACTTTTCTCCATCCTAGACCTCTGTCCAGAGTATCAGAACCATATATCCAATCTCCAAAAGTTATAGTCCCATAGATGTTATATATATATGTATATATATATATAGTCCCATATAGAATCCCATAGACATTTCAAGTACATTTCCAAGGCCCACCTCATTACCTCCTTTGCTCTAGCTTATTCTTTCTTCTGTTTTCCATTTCCTAGGCTCAACACCTAACCACTTGCCTATGCAGGTAACTCAAGAGCTATGCCTCTTTTTTCCACTCTACAATCAATTTATGACCAATTTTGTTGTAAACAAATTTGTACTAAACAATTTTCCCCTCTCTAGACGACTAATACCACCTTAATCTATGAAACCTCTAAAATGGTTACTTAATTGCTTTCCTACCTAATACACCTCAAGCCTTCTCTAGTCTTCAAGAGTATTGCCTCTGGGGGCGCCTGGGTGGCTCTGTCGGTTGAGCGTCCTGCTTGGGCTCAGGTCATGATCTCATAGTTTGTGGGTTCGAGCCCCGCATCTGGCTCTGTGGTGACATCTAGCTCAGAGCCTGGAACCTGCTTCGGATTCTGTGTGTCTCTCTCTCTCTCTGACCCTCCCCTGCTCATGCTATCTCTGTCTCTCAAAAATAAATAAAAAACATTTTTTAAAAAGTTAAAAAAAAAAAGAGTATTGCCTCTGAAGTACAAATTTTATCAGATAACATATGTGCTGCTTAACATTTCTTCACACTCCAAAAGCAGCAGACCAAGCAAAATGGGGTATGCGTTACAAGGAATGTATAAGACACTATATTGAAAGGGAGGAAAATACCATTTAACTACATTCAGGAGCAGATGTGGATTACCATTAATGCTGACTGATGATTTATAAATAAATATAAATATGTTAGGAGTGTGGTCAATACATTTTTAAGAACCCTAATCTGTAGGCGGGGGGGGGGGGGGGGAGAATCCAGTATTTTTAAAGTTATTTTATTTTTATTTAAGTAATTTCTAAACCCAATGTAGGGCTTGAACTCATGACCCTGAGACCAAGAGTCACACACTCCTCTGACTGAGCCAGCCATGTACCCCAGAAAAAATCCAGTATTATTCCTAAAACATGCCCACTGCCTAACTCCATATACCTTTTTCTTCTTAGACTTCAAAGACTCTTAACATGCTGTACCTTTTGCTATTTCCTCAGTTTACTAATTGGTTTTCCTTTCCCCATGATTTTTAAAAGCTGGTGCCCTGTGCAAAACAAATTCATTACGAGTACAAAATTTTGATGTCCTCAGTGAAGCCTTGGTATGCAAAATGAAATTTTTCTGCACTTTGTAGCACTTTCCCTTGCACATATTTCTGTCATCGCATCTACAATATCTGTTGGGTGTATGTATTTGTATGTATGCCTCTCACTCAACTTCTCATGAGCAAGAGGCCAGGGCTTTATTCATTTTGGTCCACCAAGCAACCAGTCAGATTCAAGGCAAATAGTATGATCTTATATATTTTTAGCATGAGATAGTAAGTAAATATAGACTATTATCAGAGAGAGTTTTCTACAGTACAAAAGATAAAATAAGAAAACTAGTCTGACCACTTAACATGGTCTCCAATATCTAGTTCTCACTAGTTCCAATCACTTTAGGATGAACTAGAGTCTGCCCTTGCAGGGATCAGTGTCATTCCAGGATGTGACTGTGGACTTCACCCAGGAGGAGTGGCAGCGGCTGGATCCTGCTCAGAAGACCCTCTACAGGGATGTCATGTTGGAAAACTATTGCCACCTCATCTCTGTTGGTAAGCAAAGTTCTTTGAATCTTTCAATGTCCTATATCTCCTTTCAAGAATTTTTGAAACAGGTGGAGCTTTGAATTGAAGAGACCAGAGGTGATGAATCCCTTTTTGTTAGCAGCAGTGTGATAATGTCCTCACTTGCCTAGTGCAAGGTATTACGTTTGCTAAGATGTTAATGTGTGCCTTGTCTGTCACCTTAGAGCTATGTATTTCTTTTCTTGCAATAGTTTTGAAGCCCAAGCAGCTTAGACCAAGTCTCATTTTTTACTATCAGGGTTTCACATGACTAAGCCCGATATGATCCGCAAGCTGGAACAAGGAGAAGAGCTGTGGACAACAGAGAGAATGTTTCCAAGTCAGAGCTGCCTTGGTGAGTCTGTACAGATAAAATCCAGTGGACTCAGGTAGTTGACACCTTTAAATGTTTTTAGGGATCTGTTTCTTTTTAATTGTGGCAAAATACACATGACTTAAAACTTATTATCTTAAACATTTGTAAGCATATAGGTCAGTGGCATTAAGTACATTGACATTGTGCAACTATCACCACCATCCATCTCTAGAACTCTTTTCATCCTGTAGAACCAAAACTCAGTACTCACTAAAAAATAACTCTCAATTACCTTCTCCTCCCGGCTGCTGGCAACCACCATTCTATGTTCTGTTTCTGTGAATTTAACTACACAGAGGTACCTCATATAAGTGGTATTTGTCCTTTTCATGATTAGCTTTTTTCATTTAACATAATGTCCTCAAGGTCTACCCACATTGTAGTATATCAGAATCTCCTTCCTTTTTAAGGCTGAAATATTCCATTGTATATATTATTTTTTGCTTGTCCAATGGGCACTTGAGTTACTTCTACCTTTTGGCTACTATAAACAATGCTGCTATGCTATGAACATGAATGTACAAATATCTATCTGAGTCTTTGCTTTCAGCTTTTTTAATTATAAAAAAACAATTTTAAACAAAACATTTTAAACAAAGCATTTTTTATAAAACATCAAAAAAGCATTTTAAACAAAAGAAGAATTGCTGGAATATACAGTAATTCTATGTTTAATGTTTTGAGGAACTGCCATACTGTTTTCCGTAGTGGCTACACCATTTTACATTCCCAATAACAATGCACAAGGATTCCAGTTTCTCCACATCCTCACCAACATCTGTTACTTTCTGTTTGGGTTGTTTTTTTTTTAATAGTAGCCTTCTAATGGGGATCTGTTTTTAAAGGCCTGAGAACTTTTGACATGCCTATACATGACTGACTTCAATGTGTCTAAAATCTAAATTTTAGTTTTAAATATCACTCCTCATGTAAGTTCTTTCCTTGTTTGCCTTATGTTTTTAGAGACTGCTATTTCCTTACCAAGAATCTCCTCCATGCTTTGTAAGTATAATGTACATGGAGATCTTAAGTGTGAAGTCCTCTGAGTTCTTACAGAAGCGTAAACCCATTTTTGTCACACCCAGTATAAAGTACATTTCCATTAACCCATTAAGTTTCTTCAGGCCTCTTCCAAGTTAGTCCCTCCCACTAGGACAGTCACACTTCTGACTTCTACCAGCATAGTTTTGTCTATCCTAGACCTTTTTCATATCTACTTTCTTTAACTCAGCTTAATGTGTGAGAAATATATACATGTTTTTGCATAAATAAGTAGTTTATTTTAATTGCAGAATAGTTTTCCATTGTATGAATATACCAGTTTGTTTATATATCTCCTGTTCATAGATATTTGAAATGTTCCAGTTTGGGGCTGTACGAATAAAGCTACTGTGAACATTCTTGTAAACATCTTTTTGTGGATATGTTTTTATTTCTCCTCAGTAAACATGTAGCAGGTGGTATCACTCATTCATTAGGCAAGTGTATATTTTACTGTTTTAGAAACTGTGAGTTTTTAAAAGTTACTGTACCATTTTAAATTTTTACCAAAAATGTATGAGAATTGATTGTCCCACATTCTCTTCTGCATTTGATGTTATCAGTATTTTCATTTTGGTCAGACTGAAGGGTGGAGTAGTATATCTTTGCTGTTTTAATTTTGATATCTCTTATGACCAATGATGTTGAGAACTTTTTCAAATGTTTTTTATATCTTCTTCAGAGGTGTCTATTCAAACGTTTTACCCATTTTTATTGGGTAGATATTTTTTCCTCCACTAGTAGGAATTCTTTACATATTCTGGATAGAAGTCCTTTGTTTGATATATGTATGGTGAATATTTCCTCAGGTCTGTGATGTCTTTTAATAAGCACACACTTTTAACTCTGATGAAATCCATTGTAGCATTATTTTCTTTTATACTTACTTCTTTGATCTCTCAAATATTTGAAATCCACTAAGTTGTGATGATAGTTTCTGTCTTTTCTTCTAAAAATTTTATGAATATTTTGCTATTTTTATTAATTCTATGGCCCATCTTAGGTTAAGTTTGGTTTATGTTGAGAGATAAGGATTGAGGGTCTGTTTTCTTCCATATAGATATCAGTTTCTCCCATCACATGCTACATTGCTCTGGCGATCTTATCAAAAATTGATTGTATTTGTTTCTGCCTATTTTTAGACTCTTCTTTCCTTGCTATCTTTTAAGTCTTATTGCCAATTCTACCTGGTCATTGATTGTTGGAACTTTCTAGTAAGTCTTGAAGTCATAGTAAGTCTTCTAACTTTATTCTTTTAAAAAATTCTTTTGGCTATTCTAGGTCATTTTCTTTTCCAAATACATTTTAGAATCAACTTCTTGATTCTTTAAACAAAGGTAATGGAATTCTTATTGGCAAGAACTAACATCTTAGCAATACTGAGTCTTCCAGTCCATGATTATATTTTTCTATTTTAGTTAGTTTCTCTACTTCTTGTAAGCAATGTTTTATTATTTTTAGTATAGAAGCCTTATACATATTTCATTATATCTAATCTTTTAATATTTTAATGCCATTGTAAATAGTAGGATATTTGAAATTTCTTTTTCCAGTTTGTTGTTAATATATGCATCCCCAATTGATCTTTATATATTGATTTTGTATACCTATTGTATTCTACTTATTACTTAAGTTTTATTGTTGTTATTCTTTGTTTTAGTATATTCCTTTCATTTTTTACATATAAGATATGTCTTCTAGAAAAAGGATATTTCACTTCTATATTTGTATATTTTGTTGCTTTCATTTCTTTTTCTATGTTGTACAGTGTTGAATGAAATGGTGAGAGTGAGCTTCTTATTAAAAGTTCACTAAATTTAGAAGGAAGACATTTATTTATTCATTCTTCATCCTAATATTAACTGTAGGCTTTTCATAAGTGTTCTTTATTAAATTCTGGAAGTTCTTTTCCTAGTTTTTGATGAGTTTAATTATGAATGTTGATTTTAACATGCTTTTTCTACATCTGTTAAGATGATCATATGATGTTTCTTCTTTAATCTATTACTATATGTATTACATTAAATAACTTAAATTTTAAACAAAATTAAATTTGGATTCTTGGAATGAACCCCAGTTGGACAAGATGTATTATCCTTCTAGATTACTAAAATTGGTTTGTTAATTGTTTAGTAAGTTTTTATGCATGATTTTACCAAGGATAGTGGTCTGTAGTTTTCTTATAATGTTCTTGAAGAAAATCAGAATTGTGTCAGTAATATCAAACAGACAGGGGGTGTTTCATCTTCATCTATTTTCTTATAGAATTTTTGATATGTTGGTCTTACTGCTTCCTTAAATGTTGGATGAAAATCACTATTAAGCCATCTGGGCCTGCATTTTTATAATTCAAGACTTCTACTTCCAGCCCTGAGCAAGTAACAGAGTCTGGAATTACATTCCTACAGGAAACAACAAGAAAACTGGACAAAACTATTTTCAGATATTGAACAACAGGCAGCACAGGCCTGAATTCCTGAGAGAAGAAAAACAAATGAGATGAGCCCTACCTCATTCCAGGCTTTCATCTGAAGGCAACTTCCAGGCTACAGTACAGAGAGAGGAATCCAAAAAGAACTTGACAATTTTACTGACTTGAGGGGACTGACATTGACATTCAAGGAGATTGAGGTTGCTAAAATTTCCAGGACATACTTCCCAAAAGAAGTGAGCTATGCAGAAAAAGAGTTTCCCAAATCTGAAAAAGGTTCTCTTTGAGTCTGGCTGAATATAAGTCTGCAAATGTATAGGTGAAACCCTGTGAGACTAAACAAAGACGTGTTCTAAGGAAAATGCAATTACCATGGTGGTGTAAGATGAGCAATTGCCATAGTCTGCACCAGGAATCATTTTATTTCCCTTTAGCCAGAATGGAGAGAACTTGTTGATAACATAGGACGTTAGATAGACACCCTAGAAAGGCCACACCTAATAAATGGGGTTAGATTAGGCATAGATTGAGATTTTCCATAAAAGGCAATTGTAAGATTTGCCATAGAAGAGCTTAAACAAAAGCATCAAAAGGATTAAACTAATCCAAAAATAATTGCCATGTGTCTCTTGGGTCCTCTAGGATGGAGATGCTGAGCTAGAGTTAGGAATATAATAGATTTCCTAGAGGTACATCTATGGAAGATAAAGGAGAAGAAAGTAAGATTAAATATAGAAAACCATTAAATCATGATATAGATCCGGTACCTATAGAAGGAAAGGGGGAGAGGTTAACAGGATTGGACAGGGAGAACCTCAGACCATTGTGCAGACTTGACAAAGTCCCAACCAACCTAGCTGCACTGAAGCAAAGACTGTCCATCTGAGGAGTCCCCCATGGAGAGAAATAGCCAGCCTCTAGTACCCCCTCAGGGTTCAGTCTTTGGATGGGCACCTCCTGGGGAAACTATGGTTTAATTCATCATCTGAAGAGCATCCTGAAGATGCTAACAACGGCAGGCTGTCTGATAACTACACTTCTTGCACATCAAGGGCAAGTTGTTTTCTGAAGGGAGATCCTAGTGGTGCAACTCTGTGGCTGCCACAGATGCCATTTAAAGAGCAGTACTCTTCATGAAAATATAACCATATCTAAAACTCAACATTATATTGATATGCTTAATGTCTAATCAAATGTTATTTACAATGAAGAAGTAGGAAAATAGGGCCCATAGACAAGAGGGAGAAAAATCAGTCAATAGAAAACAAATAAGTCAATAAAATCAGACATAAAAAGAGTAGAGGTGTTGGAATGGGCAGACAAAGATGCTAAAACAGCCATTATAAATGACCTCAATATCATCAAGGATGTAAAGTGGAAATGAATATAACAAGGCAAGAAAGCAAAAATAGAAATAACAACCAAATGAAATACCTAAAAATGACTATTTAATATCTGAAGTGAAAAGGAAGACCTAACTGTGTGATATGTATTTTAAAAATTAAATAAAAAGACGCAGGAAGGTGAAACATAAAAAGATGAAAAAATATATATCTTATTGTCTGTGGTTGCCCCATATGAGGATGAGATCAACACCCCACCCCACTCACCTAAAATTTGACTTCCTCTCAAGATTGAAATCTGACAATTCAATGGGGCACTTTGGGGAGAAAAGGGCAGGTTCCCAGACTGGTCCTAAAATGGCTTGAGAGTGCAAAGGGGAGTGTGTGGCTTTTGTGTTTATTGTGGTTGTGGGGCGGGGGGGGGGGGGGTAGGTCAGGTGACGGTTCTACATGTGGGCCAGTGATTGCATAGTTTAAACTTCCTGCCAGCACCAACAGAAAGAACATGCAAGCTCTCCTATTCACTTGCCCAGGTGTGGGGCAAGGGGAGAAGACAGAGGAGTGGGTCTAAGAAGTTGTCAGCAGTGAGACTTCAAATATGGAATGAGACACACATGCAAACATTAAGCATTATACATCCAAGTAGATTTCAGAACACAGAATATTATGGTGATAACGAGAGACACTTACTTCACCAGAAGTCATAACAATCCTAACTGAGCTTCAAAATACATTAGTATCTCTCAGCTTTTTATCATTATCACTCTAAAGAGTCTTTTTAGACTATTTTTCTAATTGCCCCCATTAAAATTTAATATCATACTCTATGTTCTGTTGATGTTTGGAGGGCCACAGACTATTATAATATATGAGAAACTTGTTTTCATTTCCCCAGAATAATTTTGCTCACTTGGGAGAAACCACCATTGAGAATGCATGAAATACATGAAACAAAACTGACAGAACTGAAAAGAGCATTATAATTATACTGATAAGAACAGATACTACACTTGATCTTAGCCAAAAGGCTGAGAAGCGATGAGAGAGTATTATAATTATAGCTTGAGATATAAACACCCCTTCCTCAGTAATCGAGAGAACAAAGAAAACAATAAAGCTATGGAGTGCTTGAAAACACTATCAATCACTTGTATCTAATTCATCTTTTTTTTAATGTCTTTTTTATTTTTGAGACAGAGCATGAGTGGGGGAGGGGCAGAAAGAGAGGAAGACACAGAATCCAAAGCAGGTTCCAGGCTCCTAGCTGTCAGCACAGAGCTGGATGCAGGACTCAACCTCACAAACCACGAGATCATGACCTCAGCCGAAGTTGGATGCCTAAGCAACTGAGCCACCCAGGTGCCCCATTTTTTAAAAAATGTTTGTTTTTGAGAGAGAGACAGAGCATGAGCAGGGGAGGAGCAGAGAGAGAGGGAGACACAGTATCTGAAGCAGCTCCAGGGTCTGAACTATTAATACAGAGCCCAAAGTGGGGCTCAAACTCACGGAAAGTGAAATCATGAACTGAGCTGAAATCAGATGCTTAACTGAGCCACCTAGGTGCCTCTCCAGTTCATCTTTATAGAGTATTTTACATGGAACAGTCACCAAGATAGACCCTATATCCTGGGTTATAAAACAAGTATCAACAAAATGAAAAGAACTGAAATGATAATATGGATTCTGACCACAACAGAATTACATATGAGTGTTGAAAAACACAGTTTGCATTAAGCAGGTCCACTTATTCATGGATTTTTAAAATAAATACAGTTCTGTACTGTAAATATATTTTCCTTATGATTTTCTTAATAACATTCTTTAGCTTACTTTATTATAAGAATACAGTACATAATACATATGACATACAAAATAAGTGCTGACTATTTATGTTATTAGGCTTCAGGTCAATAGTAGGCTATTGGCAGTTAAGTTTTTGTGGTCACATATTATTTATGGATTTTCCATTGTGTGACGGGGTTGGTGCCCCAACCCCACATTGTTCAAGGGTCAACTGTTATTCATTAATATAATGTATGTCAACTATACTTCATTTAAAAAACACCATATCTCTAAATTTCCCAAATATTAAAAGGTGATCACTACATTTCCAAATAACCCATGAATCAGAGAAGAAATCCTAAGTTGGAAAATATTTTGAACTTAATGATAATTGAAGCAAAATATCAAAAGTTATGGGATGTATCTAAATCAGCATTAACATTTTTATACTTTTTAAAATCAGCTTAACGATAACTCACAACCCTTGGACCAACTTATACTTTTTTTAATGTTTATTTATTTTTGAGAGAGAGAGAACAAGTGAGGGACAGAGAGAGGGAGATAGAGGATCTCAAGTGGACTCCATGCCCACAGTACAGAGCCCAATGTGAGGCTCAAAGTCACAAATGGTGAGGTCATGACCTGAGCTGAGATCAAGAGTCAGACCTTCAACCAAGTGAGCCACCCAGGTGTCCCCTTCTTTTTAATTTTTTTTTATGCATTTACATCCAGGATTTAAGATGTCACTCTAAGGAGCTATAAAAGGACATTAAACTCCAAAGTTAGTAAAAGGAGGGGTGCCTGGCTGGCTTATTCAGAAGAGCTTGTGACTCTTGATCTCAGGGTTACTAGTTCAAGCTCCATGTTAGGTGTAGAGATTACTTAAAGAAACTTAAAAAAAGCTAGTAAAATGGAAAAAATAAAGACCAAAGCAAAAATCAATGAAATGTATAACAGAAGTACAATAGAGAAAATGAGTGAAGCCAAAAGCTGATTCATTAAAATAATTGATAAAATTAATAAACCATAGCTATATGTACTAATAAAAAAATAGAAGACACAAGTTACTAATATTAAAAATTACAGAGGCTATGGGGCGCCTGGGTGGCTAAGTTGGTTAAACATCTGACTTCCGCTCAGGTCATGATCTCCTAGTTCACAAGCTTGAGCCCCGTTTTGGGCTCTGTGCTGACAGCTCAGAGCCTGGAGCCTGCTTTGGATTCTGTGTCTCCCTTTCTCTCTGCCCCTCCCCTGCTCATGCTCTGACTGACTCTCTTTCTCTCTCTCTCTCTCTCTCTCTCTCTCTCAAAAATAAACAAACAAACAAAATTACAGAGGCTGCATCACTACAGATCCTATAGACAATTAGGGAATATACAAACAATTTTATGTCAATAAATAGAGTAGGAGAGAACACTTCCCAACTCATGAGGCCAGCATTATCTACAACCAAAGGCACTATAGAAATAAAAAACTACATACCAACATCCCTCATGAAGCCAGAAAAAAATCTGTAATAAAATACTATAAAACAGAATCTAGTAATATTTTAAAAGGATAAAACCTTATGACTAAAAAGAGCTTATCCCAGGAAAGCAAAGGTGATTTGGTATTCAAAAATCAATCTATGTAATTCACCATATAAAAGTGAAAAGGGGTCTAAAACCAAGGATCTAAGCTGCCACTTAACGTAACTAGGAAAAAAATTTAAGGAGCATCAGTAGACATGAGAAAATAATTAAATTCAGTTACCATTATAAAGCTTTAGACCAGATTAGCCATCAAAGGAAATTTCTTCAACTTCATAAAGGATATCTTAGAAAATCTTATAGCCAATATCACACACAATGTAGAAAGCCTGAATGCTTTTCTTCTAAGATCAAAACCAGAGAAGATGCCCACTATCACCGCTTCTATCAAACCTTGTACTAGACACAAGTCAATACAATAAGGCAAGAAAAAGAAGCTAAAAGACTAATTAGAGAACAATTTAAAAATGGAGGTGAGAACTATTTTCATTTGTACATGACATGCTTGTGTACCTAGTACATCCTAAGGAATCAAAAAAGAATATTAGAACTAATAAGTGAATTTAGCACGTTCACAGAGTTCTTGTTTTAGAGCAAATTTGAAGAAATTTTGGCCAGTATTTCTATAGTTATTCTTCTGCTCTGTTATTGATTATATTTTTAAAAATTTTAACCTATCTTCTGTAGAGTTTATTAAGGAGTTAAAACAATTTTATGATTTGGGTAATTTCTGTTAACCAGACTTTCACTTTACTGATTCTTCATTCTCTGTGTTCTATGATGTTAAACCTATCCAATGAATTTTGTATTTAAGAGGTTTTTTAAGTTTGCATATCCTTACCTCTCCTGAGCTCTCCATCTCCTCACTCATATTTCTCTTTTCTTGTATATTTTGTAAACATATATCACAGTTATTTTAAATTCCTTATCCTATAATTTCAACATAGGGGACATATATCAGTCTGATTCCATTAACTGGTTTTTATCTTCTCTATTCATCACATTTTCAAACTGTTTCTTCTCAGGAAAACCTTATATATAATATGTTGTCAAGATGCTGGATTCTTTTTCTTCCTCTGAAGATTGTTGAGATTTCACTTAGAAGGCAGTTAAGTTACTGGTGGCTCATGTTGATTCCTTTTTAAGATTGCTTTTAAGTTTTTTAGATGATATCTACTTCAGTTTCAGTTTTGCCATTAGCTTTGTGGTGTTTCTCTTAGTCCCAGGATTCAGTCTTTGCTCTTACATGTGGTCATTCTGGGGTTTCAGTGTAAAGACCAAAGGTTCCTCTCCCCAGGTTCCTCGGACTTGGCACAAGACCAGAATTAAAAACTGTTTTTCCAGGGGTACCTGGGTGTCTCAGATGGGTGAGCATCCGACTTGAGCTCAGGTCACCATCTCACAGTTCATGGGTTCGAGCCCTGCGTTGCACTTAGAGCCAGGAGCATGCTTCAGATTCTGTATCTCCCTCTCTCTCTGTTCCTCCCCTGCTCCTGCTCTGTCTCTTAAAATAAATTAATTTTTAAAAAACAACAGGGGCGCCTGGGTGGCTCAGTCGGTTAAGCGTCGGGCTCCGGCTCAGGTCATGATCTCACAGTTCGTGGGTTCCAGCCCCATGTCGGGCTCTGTGCTGACAGCTCAGAGCCTGGAGCCTGCTTCAGATTCTGTATCTCCCTCTCTCTCTCTCACCCTCCTTTGCTCACACTGTCTCTCAAAAAAATTAATAAAAATTAAAAATTTTTAAAAAATAAATTTACAAAAACAACATTAAAAAAAAAACAAACCTGTTTTTATGAAGCTATAACAGCTGCTAAAATATGTTCAGTTCTTTCAGTGCTCCAGTTTTCTTTTCCCTTTGTGCTTCTTGCAGTCTTGCCCTGAAGATACAGTTAACCAAGGTTTGGAGGAGGGGTTTGTACTATCTTTAGTACAAAGATACCCTCTATGCCTTCTTCATTCTCAGATTTTGTCCTCAATTTACAGCCACTCTAGTAACACTGAACTTGATCTCAGATTTTTCTGCACAGGATGACTCCTGCTTTCTCCCAGAAATGTATCCCCTGTGTGCTGCAAACTACCAGGGCCTACAATGGAAAGCCTGGATAAATGTAGATCATATGCCGTGCCGTTTCTTTCTTTTCAACTGTTATATTCACTTAAGTTTTTGCCTCCTTTTGATCACTCCTTAGAGGTGCTTTCAAAAACAAATTTGTCTTGGGGCACCTGGGTGGCTCAGTGAGTTAAGTATCCGACTTCGGCTCAGGTCATGATCTCACAGTCCATGGGTTCGAGCCCCGCGTTGGGCTCTGTGCTGATGTCTCAGACCTGGAGCCTGTTTCTGATTCTTTGTCTCCTTCTCTCTCTGCACCGCCCAGCTCACTCTCTGTCTCTGTCTCTCAAAATAAAGACATTAAAAGTTTTTTTTTTTAAAACCAAATTGGTCTTTTACAGCTGGTCCATAATTTATCATCTGAGCTGGAAGGTTGTTTTGACACAAACTTCTTTGCCATTACCAGAATCTGGATGTCTAGTTGAGCAGTTTCTCAAACTTTTTAGTCTTGGGACTTGTTAATATTTTTAAATTTTTAAGAATTAAAAGAACTTTGTGCATATGTGTGTATGCCCTATTAGAAATTAAATATTTTCCACTATTCATTTATTAGTTCATTTTAATACAATATAAAAATAAAAAGCATATTGCATGTTGACATAAAATCATATTTTTACAAAAAAACCTATTTTCCAAAAGAAAATACTGACAGAAGTGGAGTTGTTACATAATTAAAATTTATTTAATATCTTGCTTAATAAACAGCTGGTTTTCACATCTGATTCTGCATTCCATTTGTTGCAAAATGTTGTTTGGTTTGGAAAATATGAAGAAAACCTTCCTTCATTATATGTAGTTTGAAAGAAAATATTTAAAAAGCCTTCTTCAATTGTCATGGATATTCTTCATTAATACTACACTCAAATGTAACAATTGGTATTCCTAATAGCTAGTTGCAATATAGAATCTGAAACTGTAACAATGAACCTTTGTAGACTGTTACATAAAATCCAATGGTCTATTTAAATGGATATTTTACCCATGCATTTTTTTTGATAATATTATGTGTTAGTCATTTGGAAAGTAATAGTTCACTGATGTAGAATATTTTCCAAATTTTGACATATTCTCATAAACATACTAATTGAAAAAAACCCAAAGCCCACATGTGTTAATATCATCACCAGTGTCATCAGAAAAGTCTGTTGGGAAGCTGACAAGCTCACAGTATCAAATACAAGCTTTCCAACATAACCGCCTTTACTTGAAAGCTTGGATTTTATCATGGGTAACAAATATGGGCAGATGTTTTTCCTTGAATTGACAGGTTCACATTGTTCAAGAAAATGTCTACCAGATACCCACAACTGAATAAGAGTCAGTTGTACTCCCGTAAACATGCTGTTCCACAAAAAGATAGAGATCCCTTGCTTTTTGAAAGATTGTGTTATGCCACTTTGTTATTACTAAAGACATCCATTAGTACCTGTTTTCACTAACCAAAGGAAATCCAAAGAGGATTTTTGCTTTTACCAAAAAAGGTGAAAATCAAAACAGCTTTCAATGCTTGCTTTGCAGTGAGCTAGCTATAGAGGCACTGCCAAGCTCCTTCCCAGGAAGGACACTCAGCCTCGCAGCATCAGGCTATCAGAGCTTTGAACTGTGTCTATGAGCATTTGTGCTTTAGCTCAATTTGTTTTGCACGTCCATTAGCAAAATGTGTCAGAAACGCCAAAGAGAGGTTATTCTTTGGATCTGGGAGCACTTAAAAGTTTTCCCATATAAATTAATGGTAATTGCTTCTTCACTTTATGCCATCTCAGCCTATGAAAGATTTCACAGGAACATTCTTTTTTTGGACAAGGTGGGATGGCAGGGGTGCGCCCCTGTTTTCCGTTCTCAGCTCAAATAATTACAACAGCACTTTTCCTTACAAAATATATTATAAATTGATATGCAACAGAAGTGCCTTATGCATACTTCTTGAATCATCACACAGAACATTGAAAATATGTGCCCTCAAGTGTGGAGATCTAATAAAATTAATGATTTATTTTCCTGCTCTATCAAGAACAGCCTTACATGAAACTTTTTTCCCTATAAATTAGAAATGTACTTGTTACTATTGTAGATCATTGCCAGTGTTATGTTGATGTGCCTGCATGTTACCCACTATATCAGTCATTTTTAATCTTCTATATATTGTTATATTTTGACAACTTCAGAGGGCCTTGCTGGCTGGGGAGAGATTGCCCCTCCTGGAGCTGGCTGATTCGTAGAGACAGTAAACCGCCCGTCAGTGAGCCTACAGTTCATATAAAAACCAACCAATCCCAAGTCCGTACCTTCAGCCACCTGGTTTATCTAACTCTCACACACCAGGCCAACATTTCCTGTGCCCTAAACCACCCAGGGCTTAGGTACCACACAACTACAGACCCATAGCTTCCAGTACTAACTCTAAAAAGCCAATCCTAAACTGTTTCTCCTGCCCTGCCTTGCCTTTCCCATGCAAGCAAGTCCCAAAAGAGGCTCTGGCATAGGCGTTCCCCTCTCTCCTTTCTGTGTCCTGATCGAGCTTGCTGGTCCTTCATGTGGCCCTACCAGGCATGGTGTGCCCCTCCTCTCAGGAAATGTGGTGAAAATCACCTTTTGATGGGCTCAGCCTATGCCGTCACTCAGCCACTCATAAATTAAAATCCCATGAAGTACAAGTGAGACACCCACCTTTAAAAGACAAGGTTGTCTAATATTTATCTTCCTCTTAGTTTTCATATTCTTTCCTGTGCAATGTCTTACCTGTTTCTTGTTTTCAGGCTCACATCCTATTCTCACCATGACACCTGCCATCAAATTCAAAATCAATATGCCTTGGACCGAGGTGATAATTTAGTATCACCTCTTTTCAATAAATTTCTTTCCAATAAGTCTCTGTATTCCCTGTACTGTATCACAGTACTCAGATTCCTGATACTTCCCCACCTTGTTTTGGGTGAAAAACACTAACTCATTCTTAACATATTTCCCAAGTGCCTTCTCACATCTTCATTGCTTTTCTTCCCCCTTATTGCCTGGGAAAACAAATACTTGTTGAATAAATGGATTTTATTTCAGTGGTCTCTTGTTGGTATCCTTAAAGGATCTTTCTTCATCCTCAGTTCTTGCCTTTGAAAAAGTCCTGTCAGCTATAATAATCTGATCCATTTTCAAGTTGTGATTTCCTTGTTTTATGTGAATGGCTTTCAAATGCACATTTTCAACCCACTTCTCCTACCTGAACTCCAGCGTATTTTTCATCAGCCTATAGCAATACAGCAATCAGTCATCTTATCCTTATGGTTATTGATATATCATAAATAATAGTCCTTATGTTTACCTTATCCTTATTTATTTCTATATCCTTCTCCCCCCCCATATTTAGCCTCTAGTAGTATCAGGTTGACTCCATCATCTCTGCTATACTTGATCCCTCCACAATTTGTGTTATTTCACTTTGTGAAATATCTTTCTATCCTTTCCTATCCTCATTTGCTACTGACCTCTTCCAAAGTGAGAACATATTATTTCAGTAATTGCTATACTTACTATTTGGATTTGCCATGATTTTTGCCCAGTTCTTTCAGTTTATATTGTCAATATACCAAAAAGATATTACTTATTACATGAAATTTAAATCCCGTCTTTTTCAAGGCTGATAAAGGAATATGATCATTCCAAATTTATTTCTCTCTGTGACTGAGAACTCTTGCTTATCTCCCTTTGTTCTAGCTCTCAGATGTACTCCATGTAATTGATTTCATTCCTCACAACTGGACGTTTCATTATAAGACAGCTGCTGTATGCCCATATAGATACTTGCAAAGTTATCCAACTGCAAAGTTAGAGGGTACAGTAATACATGGAAGACCACCCTCACTTCTGATACCAACTGTCAGTTTTGAGGTTCCCAAGATACTGCTAATATAAACAATATGCTATAAAGACTCACAGATCTTACTCAAAGCTGTAGTACCCACAGTTCTGGTTTATCATACACGAAAAAAATACAGATTAGAATCAGCCAAACATAAAGGGCAGAGTCCAGGAAAATACCAAACACGAAGCTTCTGGTAGACTTCTCTCCGTGGAGTCACAGACAGCATTACCTTGCTAGTGTGAAAATACATACAGAATATTACCCACCAGGGAAGCTTTACCTGAGCCCATTGTCCGGAGTTTACACTGGGGCTCCATCACAGGTAGGATTAACTAGACATGTAGCCCATCTCCATTTTCAGCCCATTAAGAAGTCTAGCTAATACTGTGTGAACCAAAACCCCCACTCTAAATCACAATGTTGGTGCGGCTCAAAGACCTCACCCTAAACTACATTGTTACTTTCTGGCTGGCCAAAGATTCCCAGGCAAACAAATTCATAATCCAAGGGCTTAGAGATTAAATGCCAGAAGCCAAAGGGTCTCACTGGGCAAGGATATATTCTTTACTATATAAAACTATATATCATTCAGCTAAAAGATCAAGTTTCACTTCCTCTGTGAGATGTTCCTTGACTACTCCAGACCATGTCAATTCCTTTTATGCTGTATTCATATTCTACTTATGTATATAAACTATAAACAGACACATTCTCTGGTATGGTCAAACTTCTTTCCCCATCTAACTAACAATTCCCTCAAATAAGTTTCTCTCTTTTGCTTTTCCTTACTGTAGCTTGTAACAGAGGCTAGATATTCAATAGTTACCCGACTATCTTTGATACCATGCAAGGAAAACATCTTTCTAATCCATTCAGAAATTATTTAATGATAAACTCTTTGAAATATACATGCCAAGATCACATCCCTTTATCTCAGATAACCATGTGTTAATGTATTCTCAGAAAATAATCAATAAAATATTGACTTCCAAGAGCATAAGTTTGCAAGCTGGCAAAGCAATATTATCAAATGGAGCATTTTACATATAATATTCATATTAAAATAGCAGGTTGTTGAAAGATTTCTTTAAATGGATGGTCCAGACTATAATTATAATCTAATTTCAGACAAATTAGACATTAAAGGATAGAAATTATATATGAAAGTTTTTGGATAAATTGGATAGTAGCATGTCCCTTAAGGTGGTTGAGGTTCTCAGGAAGATGATGTAACTCCAATTACTAATACAGATTAGTTTTAGTCTGTTCTATAATTGCACATAAGTGGAATTGTAATAATATATACTCTTTTGCGTAAAGATTTCACTCTGAAAAATGTTTGAGATTCATCTCTTTTGTCATTGTGTATCAGTAGACATTTTTCCTTTTATCGCTGAGTAGTATTCCATTTTATACATACATGACACAATATTACCATTTACCTTTTGATGGACACTTGGGCAGTTACCAGTGAAGAGCTATTATAAATAAGACACAAGTCATGGGTAAGATGAATCCATATTTAAAGTTACCCTACTAGGCATGGGTGGTAGTAAGGTAACAATAATAACATATAGCCAAAAGTTTATAAGAAAATTGATAGTGAGAGTAAGTAAGCATTGTAAGCATACAGCTGAAGAATCCAGTCACTCATACCCCCATAGAGAATAGTGGAGTTGAGGTATATTACTGCATTGGGAGGAAAACTTGAACCCATCTTTCCTGAAAACTGAAAAAGTAATTCAGCAAATGAAAGGAGGAAAAGTTAGAATTGATGGTCAGGAGAATTTAGTTATTGGCCATCTCTGGAAGAATAAATGCTCTGGTAGCAGCAGTCAGAATGCAACAGCGATTATATTCACATTCAAATATGCTTTGTCCTCTGGTTTATTTTACAATTCCTAGTGGAAATATGTTTCCTAAAGTCTTCCCTTTCAAGAGAAAATAAGTTGCGTGGAGAATTGGGGTCTAGGCTATAAAACAGTGTTCCTCTCAACACTAGGAAATGAGTGCTTGAGAAAAGATATTTGCAGGGCGCCTGGGTGGCTCAGTCAGTTAAGCATCCAACTTCGGCTCAGGTCATGATCTCATGGTTTGTGAGTTCGAGCCCCGCATTGGGCTTTGTGCTGACAGCTCAGAGCCTGCAGCCTGCTTCAGATTCTGTGTCTCATTCTCTCTCTGCCCCTTCCCAATTTGTGCTCTGTCTCTCAAAATCAAATAAATGTAAAAAAAGAAAAAGAAAAGTTTAACCATGGATGGTTAAATGCAAGAGAGGAAGAAACTAAAGGAAGTCTTTTATAACACTTATTTAGGCATGAGGTAATAAATATTTAGGCTTTCATCTCTAACTGAACATTTTCTTTGATTACTGGTTGGTACCCTTAATAAGCTCACACCATTTTTTCTGAATCTGCCCATTCTGATAACAACCTCATTTTCATCATCCTTTGTCTTTTGTTTACTTATCCTTGTGTTTATTATACCTGCTCAATGTGGGTGTTATATTTACAATATGCCAAAAATATGAGTTTGGTTTTTTTTTTTTTTTTGAGAGAAAGGGAGTGTGTATGGAGTCAGGGGAGGGGCAGAGAAAAAGAATCCCACGCAGACTCTCCTCTGCCAGTGTGGACAACTTACAACTGTGAGATCACCACCTGAGCCAAAATCAAGAGTCTGATACTTAACCAACTGAGCTTCCCAGGTGCCCCATGAGTGTTCTTTTTTTTAACGCCAATTTTCCCACATTTTAACAGTGTAGCGGGATTTAGTTTATGTCATATGAATCTTCCCTACCAAGAGTTAGTTTATTTTGGCCTTTCTGTAGACCGCAATAATGAGGCAGACAGTCCCTCGATAGGTTGTTTGTATATACTTTCAATCCATAGTATTTATGTGAAGACTTACAGTATTGTTAATTGTATTCTTTTCTAGAAGAAGATGAGAAAGCTGAAGATGTTTTAGTGAAGTTCAAAGAATACCAAGACAGGCATTCTAGATCAGTCATATTCATCAACCACAAAAGACTAATTAAGGAGAGAAGTAATATTTTTGGGAAAACACTTACTCTAGGCAAGAATCATATTATTTCAAAAACAGCACTATGTGAATATAAGCCTGATGGAAAGGTTTTAAAAAATATGTCAGAATTAGTCAATAGAAATATAAGCCCTGGAAGAGAGAAGTTTGGTGAGAGTAATGGATGGGAGAAATCATTCTTCAATACTAAGAATGAGAAAATTCATACTACAGTGAATCTCTATAAACAAACAGAAAGGAGTGTGAGTGGTAAACAAGAGCTTATTCAACATCAGAAGGATCAAACTCCAGAGCAATCATTAGATCATAATGAATGTGAAAAATCCTTCCTTATGAAAGGAATGTTATTTACACAAACAAGGGCTCACAGAGGAGAAAAACCCCTTGAATACAATAAAGATGGAATAGCCTTAATTGAAAAGTCAAATCTCAATGTCCATTCACAAACTCTTATTGAGAAGAAACCCCACATATACAGCAAATATGGGAAGTTCATCTGCAGGAAGTCCATTTTTATCATGCACCAGAGATCTCAAACAGAAGAGAAACCCTTCCAGTGTCCTTACTGTGGGAACAGCTTTAGAAGGAAGTCATATCTCATTGAACATCAACGAATTCACACAGGTGAGAAACCTTATGTTTGCAATCAATGTGGAAAAGCCTTCCGTCAAAAGACAGCCCTCACTCTTCATGAGAAAACACATATAGAGGGGAAGCCCTACATCTGTATGGATTGTGGAAAGTCCTTCCGCCAGAAGGCAACTCTCACTAGACATCACAAAACACATACAGGGGAGAAAGCCTATGAATGTACTCAGTGTGGAAGTGCTTTTAGAAAGAAGTCATACCTCATTGATCATCAGAGAACTCACACAGGAGAGAAACCATATCAATGTAATGAATGTGGGAAGGCATTCATCCAGAAGACAACCCTCACTGTCCATCAGAGAACTCACACAGGAGAGAAACCCTATATTTGCAATGAATGTGGGAAGTCCTTCTGCCAAAAGACAACCCTCACTCTCCATCAGAGAATTCACACAGGGGAAAAACCCTATATTTGTAATGAATGTGGGAAGTCCTTTCGCCAGAAGGCAATCCTCACTGTTCATCAGAGGATACATACAGGAGAGAAATCCAATGGATGTCCTCAGTGTGGGAAAGCCTTTAGTAGGAAATCAAACCTCATTCGCCACCAGAAAACTCACACAGGAGAGAAACCATATGAATGTAAAGAATGTGGGAAGTTCTTCAGTTGTAAGTCAAACCTCATTGTACATCAGAAAACTCACAAGGTAGAAACCATGGGAATTCAGTAAAGGATACAACTTTTTTGGTCAAAACTTAAAAGTAATAGTAAACTCTGTACATGATGTCGCTTACAAGTATAATGGTATATAACATTTTAACGTACTATACCACACATTTATTTAAGGTACTATACTCACATATTGTTTGTGAGCCTATAAAACACAAAAAGAATGACTAACGACAAAAGTCATTGAAAATACAACCCTAAATTTTTTATTATTAGATTCAGCAGGCATAAACTTCCTCTGCCAAGTTGCTACAAACATTTAAAATTGCTTATTTTCAATTTTAGTACACATATTCTTGTGACCCCATAATAAACAGTTCTGGCAGTGGTCCACAGACCACACTGTGAGCAGAAGTGTTTTAAAAGAAAGGGTGAACTGTATTTCTCATTGCAAATATTAAGTAAAAATTAGTTGTTACCTCCTCAAATTTTACCACAGTTTTGACTTCCAACATTATAAATTAGGGTTTGCACATTATGAGCCGTTATGCAAATTGGATTATACATCATGTATTCTGTATATGGCTTGTTTCATTCCTCATTATGTCTCTAAAACTCATCACTAGTGCATGTGGTGGAAGTTCATTTCCATTCTATATAGAATTCCATCATATGATTAAATCACAATTCATCCAACTACTGCTGGTGGACTCTTTCATTGTCTAAAGCTTAGGATCATAATAAATAATGCTTCTGTGAACACATTTGTCTTTGGGTGTACATCTAGTCATTTCTCATGTGTATATAATACAGGTGGAATTGCTGGGTCCTGGAACATATGGATGTTTGGTCAGCTTTGGTAGATCCTAGCAAACAACTCAGAACTTTCACAGCATGAGATAATTCACTCTGAAAGAAAACAGCTGTGAATGTTAGCAACATGGTGATGGTTCCAACCAGAGAATTCATGCCAGAGGGAAACTACAAATGTGGAAACTGAGAATCCAAATATAATGCATTACAAAGGCTTTTAGCCACAGCCCAGAATAATATAATACCAAACAAATGTAATAAATGTGAGATTGCCTTTAGCCACAATAATGCCATACTTGAAATCCAAAAATCATACTAAGGCAAGGAAGGCTTCTAGCATGCTTTCTTGCATTAGAGAGTTTTTACTGGAGAAAACCCCTATGAGTACAGTAAAGGGGACATAAGATAGCTTTTCCCTATAGCCTATATCTTGTTGGATATATAAAAACCATGAGTATGGAAAAGCTTGTAGCCACAGTTCAAATCATACATAACACCACGGAATTCACATTGGATGGGAACTCTTTAAGTGAAGTCGTCGTAAGAATGGCTTTAGTCATAGTCACTCCTTCTACAGCATCAAAAAATTTGTACTAAAGAAAAGAATATTAGAAGGGACCAGATGAGGTTTGGAACTAACTTTGGGGAAAACTGCTTCCATGAAAGAAATCTAAGTATCCAGAGATTGAAATGCTAGAGAGTCTATGTGTAGGCACCTGGTCAATAGCTCCAGCTAAGCTCCCAGCCATCTCCCAGTAACATCTGTCAACTGTATGGATAAGCCATGTGGGACATCTCATCAAGTCTTCAGATGACTGTAGCCTCTGCTAACACCTAACTGGAACCACCAGAAAGACACTAAGCAACAGTTGCTTAGCTAAATCCTTTTCAGATTTCTGCCCCACAAAATAGTTACATTTTAAAAATTAAATTTGATTAAAAGAAAAACAATCTAGGAATATCTATTATAAAAATAATGGTATGAATAGTTGGATTTAGAGTCAATGAGCAAAATTGTGGTGACTACTAGGAGATTTTAGGCATGAACAAAAACTGATCCTGAAAGGGGCGCCTGGGTGGCTCAGTCAGTTGGGTGTCTGACTTTGGCTCAGGTCATGATCTCACAGTCTGTGGGTTCGAGCCCTACGTCAGGGCTCTGTGCTGACAGCTCAGAGCCTGGAGCCTGCTTCGGATTCTGTGTCTCCCTCTCTCTCTGCCCCTCCCCCACCCCAAAATAAAATAAAGACAAAAAAAAAAAAAAAAAACAAAGCTGATCCTGAAATACAGCTGAAGATTTGGCTGTATTTTTTATTTGCAATTACATACCTGAATAACAACTCACTGAAGAGTTCCTGTACTATCTTCTTTCTAATTTTCTGGCAGTAAATTATACTTAGCAACTTGGTTAGCTTACCTATACAAATGCATTCTTCACAATTTCGCAAAAAAAAGAAAATCACCCCTGCAGACCTACTGTAGATAATCCAGAAGGAAGCAAGTCTATCTGCAAAAGAGCCTGTGCAGAATCATTCCCTGAGGTTCCATGAACTAGATGCAGAGAGAAATCAAGGTATGGAATCCAATGGAGATAAGGACAGCCATATCCTTGTATAAGGTACTTTGAATGCTTTGAAGAAATTCTAAGTGAATTTTGGTTTCTAGCAGCTCTTCACATATAAGCTGCTTCTTAGGAAAAGCAGGGCCAATATTTTATATTTTGGTCTGAAACAGGATTGGGTTATTTTCCATACCCCTGTATGAAGATATCTTTTGAAGAAGTTGGGCATGCTCTTTTTCATTAATTTTTATGAACATTTTATGAATGAATAAATATATGAAATGAGGACTTTTAAGCTAACTGAGCTATGGGGGAATTAAGTTTGGGCAGCCCCTTACGAGTGAACATGATCTTGGAATCCAAGTCCACCTATTCTTGAATATATATGCCAGGCTAGGAATTATTCCCAGGCTCATATTTTATAGCCCTAACTGCAGGGTCATGAGATGAAAGAGAGTTAACATGTGCAAAGGACTGACAAGACTCCACAGAGCATATCCATGCAGCACTTTCATTTAAAGGCAAAGGATTTGGCTCACCAAGAGAAAGAAAGGGTCGGTAAGCAATTAGGGAGTCGGAATTCCCCGAGTGCAAGCTCCCTGGTGTCCTTATTCACATACAGGCTGCACTCTGTCTCCAGGCTGAACCACTAAGATCTGTGTGAATCTCTTTCAGGAGAGCTCAAGGCAGAAGTTCCTTGCCTGGGCTTCTATGGCCCCCTGTTCACCACTTAGGCAGTCAAGCTAGTCTATGTAATCACAATTATTAAACCACTTGGTTCTGTGCCTACAGGGGAACTTTAGACTTTAAATGGCACCTCACATATCTCTGCCCTTATCTCAATCATGGTCAATGCCAGACATCCAAGCCTTATAAAGATAATGTTAGAGCTTTTCCAACTGTAAATGAACATGGTTCCTTCATTTCCTATGTATTTTTGGTAATGTGTGTATGTAAATAAGCTTGTTGCCTTCCTGTCCCCTACGATCAGATTATGCGTAGTGTATCTCAACTTGGAGTCTTTCATGCCAGGTAAGACTTGAATGTCCCCAACTCAATTTGTGGTCCAGCCACAGAAGCAGGCTTGCCATGCCCTGCATCAGAAGTAGTATGCAATAGCTAAAAACACAGGTGTCAACACCATTCTCTAACCTTCATCTAGGATGTTCTATCATTTGCAATATTCATCAGTTATAATCTGGGACTTTTCAAAACCCTAAATGTGTGACCTCCCAAGCACTGAGAGGATTTGGAACAACTGGAACTCTCATACATTGCTAAGGTGAATGAAAAATGGTGAAGCCATTCTGGAAAACAGTTTGGCAGTTTTTTAAAAGTTAAACCTATACTTCCAATATGACCCAGCAATCCCACTTCTAGATATTTATACTAGAGGACTGAAATTTTATGTTCATGCAAGACCTACACAAGTGCATACAGTATCATTATAATCACTAAAAAATGTAATGTAACAAACCCAAATGTTCTTCAGTGGATAAATGGATACACTATGGAACACCTACATAGTGGAATAGTAAACAATAAAAATGAATTACTGACACATGCAATAATATGGATAAACCTCATGTAAATTATACTAAAGGAAAGAAGCCAGTTTTAAAAAGTCAAAAATTACCTACTGTAGGATTTCTTTTAAGTGCCATTCTAGAAAAGGCAAAAATATAAGGAGAACATATCAGTGGCTGCCAGGGGTTAGGGGTCAGGGGGTAAAGTCTGAACAGAAAGGAGATGCCCTAGGGAATTCTTTGAGGCATTGGAATTGTTTTATAAACTGTAGGAAACAAATACAATAAATATTTTAAAATATATGCATGTGTAAAAAGATCATAGAACTGTGCACAGGTATGCATACATACACACATGTGTGCATGTGCACACGCGTGTGCGCACACACACACACACGAATTGGAGCAGTGATAATAGCCAGATTGTGAAAAAGGAGTTTTCATCACTTGGCCCCATATAGAAACATTAATATGAACAACCATCCACATTTGAAGTTTTTCATCTTCACAAGAAATAAGAAACCCAAATGACCAATTATAGCATTTGGGAGGAGCAGGGAAATAAAAGATGCATTCAAGAGGGTAAAAAGGACAATTTCATACTACCTGCCTCACTCCTTCCCAATGCCCGCAGTAAACTGTGAAGAAATATGCCTTCCATGTAGTGGAAGGGGAGTGAAGAGAGAATCTAACTTTGCCATGGACCCCAATACCAGGCTTCCCAGTGTACCCATGCTCTAGGCAAGCCCCTGCAGGCCTAAGCTCCAGGCCTGCACCAGTGCCAGGCCAGCCCCTAGGACCCAGACTCCAGGTCCCCCACTATGGCTCAGGATCCAGGCCTGCCCCTGTGGACCCAGCCATAAGGCTCCAGTCCAGCCAACACAATCTCCCAGCCCACTCCAGCACAATACTGGCTCCCACAGATCCAGACATCAGGCTGCACCCATGGATCTAGGCGCTAGGCCTGTCCCAGCACCAGGCCAGCACCCATAGTCCCAGCCACCGGGCCGACCTGCATGTATGCTGCAAGTACCAGTCTGTCCCAATGGACCCCATAACCAGGCTGGCCTCCAGGGACTCATGACTAGGCCCATTCCCATGGACTCAGACATCAGGCCAAGAGCAGTGAGCCCTAGCACCAGTCCACCCCGGGGAGTCCTAGGCTCCAGGCACCCTGCACAGACCCAGTCAACAGGCCCAGCGCAGTAGACCCCAGTGCTAGATTTGCCACTAGAGATCCAAGCTCCAGGCCTGCCCCTGAAATCCCAGCTAGGCACCAGGCCCACCCTGTGCACCCAGGTGTCAAGCCCACCAATTTGGTGACCCAGGCACGAGGAACGAGCCTACTCATGAACCTCACTAGCTGACACACCCAGAATCTCTGGATAGGACAACTGGTGAGAGGAGTTCACTACTGAAGTCATTCTGTAAAGACTGGAAGGGGTCACAAGGCCACAAGGACCACAAATCACCAGGGAACATGACACTGCTGGAGGAACAAAATAAAGCACCGGTAACTAACATAAGAGAAACAAATCTGTAATTGCTGACAAAAAAATTCAAAATAATTGTCTTAAGGAAACTCAGTAAGTTACAAGAAAACACAGATAATTAAAATCAGGAAAACAATACATGAACAAAATGAAGTCAAAGAAAGAGCTAGAAACCATTAAAAAAAAAAAGAATCAAACAGAATTCTGGAGCTGAAAAACACAATGACTAAATTGAAAAATTCCAGAGAGCTTCATTAGGATACTTGATCAAGCAGAAGAAAGAATCACCAAGCTCTGAAATTTGCTGTTAATTTGAAACTACCCAGTCAGAGGATCAAATGAGAGTAAAGTAACCTCCAGGGCGTCATCAAAACTATTACTAGGAGTCCCAGAAGAGGTAGAGGGGGAACAAAGGGAGCGGGGAGAGACAGAGACAAATCAAGAAACATACTCTTTATTTTTTTAATGTTTTTATTTATTTTTGAGAGAGAGAGAGAATGAGCAGAGGAGGGTCAGAGAGAAGGAGACACAGAATCTGAAGACAGGCTCCAGGCTCTGAGCTGTCAGCACAGAGCCTGACATGGGGCTCAAACTCACGAGCTGTGAGATCATGACCTGAGCTGAAGCTGGACACTCAACCGACTGAGCCATCCAGGGCCCCCCCGCCTTTTTTTTTAATGTTTAGAAACATACTCTTAATTATAGAGAAGAAACTGTTGGTTACCAGAGTGGAGAGCATTGGGGGGATGGGTTAAGTAGGTGATGTGGATTAAGGCATGTACTTGTCATGATGAGCACAGCGTGATATATGGAAGTGTTGAAGTACTATATTGTACACTTGAAACTAACACTGTATGTTAACTATTAAAATAACTAATTGAAATAAACCTTAAAAAACTACATAAGGAAATAATGACAGAAAATGTCCATAATCTGGAGAGAAAATGAACTTCCATATCCATGCAGCCCATATAACCCCAAACAGATTAAACATGAAGATATCCTCACTGAGGCACATTATATTCAATTCTCAAAAGTGAAAGACAAAGATAATTTTGAAAGCAGCAGTAGAAAAGTGACTTGGGGCTCAATCAGTTGAGCATCCGACTTCAGCTCAAGTCATGATCGTGTGGTTTGTGAGTTCAAGCCCCACATCTGGTTTGCTGCTGTCAGCTGTCAGCGTGGAACCCAGTTCAGACCCTCTGTCCCTCTTCTCTCTGCCCCTCCCCTGCTTGGGCTCTCCCCAAAATAAATAAATATTTTTAAAAAAGTGACTTATCACATACAAGGGAGCCCTCATAGATCAGGAGAGAGTGGCAGGGAAGGAAGGGACGGAGAGAGGAAGGCAAGAAAGAAGGAAGGAAGGAAGGAAGGAAGGAAGGAAGGAAGGAAGGTAGAAAACCTACCAGCCAATAACACTACACCTAGAAAAGCTGTCCTTTAGAAAAGAAGGAAAGAAAAAAACCTTCTCATACAAACATATGCCAAGGGAGTTCATCACCACTGGGTCAGAGTACATGAAATACTAAAGGGATTTTTTCAAGTTGAAATGAAAGGATGTTAAATATATGAAAATGTAAAATTCATTGATAAAAGTAAGTAGTCAAATCAGAATACTCTAATATGTTTTTTAAACTAATATGTTTTCAAAATATTTTATTTTTAAGTAATTTTTTATTTAAAGTAATTTCTACACCCAATGTGGGGCTCAAACTCTGAGATTAGGAGTCACATGACCCACTGACTGAGCTATCCAGGCACCCTCAGAATACTCCAATATTGTAATGTGATGTTGTATTAATAACTCTAGTATAAAGGTTAAAGGACAAAAATATTACAAATATAGCTATAGTAATGTGTTATGAGAAACCATATAAAAATGTAAATTGTGACACTGATAACAAAAATATGGGTGGAGAAGTTGAAGTGTAGAGATTTTATATGTGGCCAAAGTTAAACTGTTATCAGCTAAAATTAACTATTATATCTATGAGATATTTTATGTAAGCCTCATGGCAACCACAAAGCAAAATCATAGATACACAAAAGAGAAAAATCAATGCATATTATTATTAAAAAGCATCAAATCATAGCAAGAAAGGAAGAAAGGAACTACAAAGCAGGCAGAAAATAAAATAGCAGTAGAAAGACCTTACATATCAAAAATTACTTTAAATGTAAACGGAATAAATTATTCAATCAAAAGATTTCAAGCAGCTGAAGGGATTGAAAAACAAGATCGAACTATATGCTACCTAGAAGAGACTCACCACTTTACAGCTGAAAGTAAAAGGTAGAAGAAGACATTCCATGCAAATGATAACCAAAAGAAAGCGGAGGTGACTATGTTTACATCACACAAAATAGGCTTTCAGTCAAAATCTGTCAAAAAAGACAAAGAAGGTCACTATATAATAATAAAATGGTCAATTCATAATGCGAATATAACAATTATAAATATACGTGCACCCAACATCAAAGCACCTAAATATATATGTCAAATATTGACAGAACTGAAGGAAGATATAGATAGGAATATGATAGTAGGGAATATAAAAATACCCCATTTCCTTTTTAAAAAATTTTTTTAATGTTTATTTTTGAGAGAGAGAGAGTATGAGTGGAGGAGGAGCAGAGACAGAGGGAGACAGAGAATCCGAAGCAGGCCCCAGGCTCTGACTATTAGCACAGAGCCCGATGTGGGAGACTTGAATTCACAAACTGTGAGATCTTGACCTGAGCCAACATTGAAGGCATAACTGACTGAGCCGTGCAGCTGTCCCTAAATACCCCATTTTCAGCAATAGGTAGCTCATCTGACAGAAAATGGGTAAGAGTGGACTTGAACAATCCTATAAAATCAAATGTACCTAATAGACATACAGAACATTTCATCCAGCAACAGTGGGATGCACATTCTTTTCAAGCACATACAGAATATTCTCCAGGATAGATTATGTGTTAGGCCATAAAACAAGTCATACCACATTTAAGATCAGTATTACATCTAATGTCTTTTCTAACCATGATGATATGAAACTAGAAATCAGTAAGAGTAAGAAAACTGGAAAATTCACAAATATGTGGAGATTAAACAACATACTCTGAATAACCAACGGATCAAAAAGGAAATCAAAGGGAAATAAAAGAAATATCTTGAGACAAATGAAAATGCAACATGGTGTGCAGCAAGGGGCGTTCCATGAAGAATCTCAAACGACCCAACTTTACACCTTGAAGAACTAGAAAAAAGAACAATGAGGACCAAAATTAGCAGAAGAAAGGAAATGATAATCACTAGAGCAGGTATAAATGAGTAGAGACTAGAAAAAGAGTGAAAAAGATCAATAAAACTGATAGTTGGTCTTTTGAAAACAAATTTTAAAACCTCTAGCTAGATTAAATAAAAAAAGGAAAACTGAAATAAAATTATTAATGAAAAAGGAGACATTACAAATGACATTATGGATATACAAAGGATCATGACACTATTATGCATAATTATATGATGATAAATTTGATAACCCAGAATAAATGGATACATTTCCAGAAGCACAATCTACAAAACAATAATGAAGAAAAATTTGTATAGACCAATAATAAGTATGGATATTGAATCAGTAATAACAAATCTCCTATTTTAAAAAGTTCCAGGACCAGATGGCTTCACTGGTGAATTCTACCAAACATTTAAAGAATGTACCTCAACAAAATAAAGGCTATATGTGACAAGAACACAGCTAACATCATACTCCATGGTGAGAAATGAAAGCTTTTCCTCTAAGATCAAGAAGAAAAATCGAGGATACTCACTCACCACAGCCAATACAGTACTAGAAGCCCTACTCAGAGCTATTAGGCAAGAAGAAGAAATAAAAGGCATCCCAAATGAAAGGTAGAGGTAAAATTGTCTCTGCTGAGGACTAATCTTATTTGGAAGAAACTCAAAACACACACACACACACACACACACACACACACACACACACACTGTTAGAACTAATAAACAGTAAGTTTGCTGAATACTTAATCAACATACAAAAGTCAGTTCATTTTTATACATTATAAAAAATTATTTAAAAAATTTAAGGGGTACCTGGGTGGCTCAGTCAGTTAAGTGTCCAACTCTTGGTTTCAGCTCAGGTGATGACCTCATGGTTCATGAGGTCAAGCCCCACATTGGGCTCTGTGCTGACAGCATGGAGCCAGCCTGAGATTCGCACCCCCCCCCCACTCTCTGCCCCTCCTCTGCTCCCTCTGTCTCTCAAAATAAATAAACTTTTAAAAAATTAAGGAAACACCCCCACTCATAATTGCATCAAAAGAGTAAAATATCTGAGAATAAATTTAACCACAGAAGTGAAGATTTTTACACTGATAATTGTAAGATATTGATGAAAGAAATTGAAGAGGACACAAATAAATTGAAAGATGTTCCATATTAAAATGACCATACTAACCAAAGCAATCTACACAATCAGTGTAATACCTATCAAAGTTTCAATGGCATATTTCATAGAAATAGAACTCTAAAATTCTTGTAGTACAACAAAAGACCCCCCAAAAGCAAAAGCAATCTTGGGAAGAACAAAGCTACAGGCATCACACTACCTGATTTCAAAATATACTACAATAGTAATCAAATCTGTACAGTACTGGCATAAAAACAGACATATAGACCAATGGAACATAAGTGATAGCCCAGAAATAGCTGCACACAAATAATGTAATCTGAAGAGTACACCAAGAATATACAACGGAGAAAGGATAGTCTCTTCAATAAACGGTGCTGGGAAAATTGGATATCCTCATGGAAAGGAATGAAATTTGACCTTTATAATACACCATATATAAAAGTAACTGAAATAGATTAGAAACTTAAACATAAGACCTGAAACTGCAAAACTTCGAGAAGAAAACCTAGGGCAAATTCCTAATATTGGTCTAGGCAATGATTTTATGGATATTTTTGCAGGCAGCAAAAATAAATGGGATTGCATCAAACTAAAAAGCTATGCAGCAGAGCAAACAATCTATAGTGAAGATAAAAACTACACAACAAGAGAAAATATTTGCAAACCATACATGTGATAAAGGGGTTAATATCCAAAAAAATAGAAGGAACTCATATAATTCAATAGCAAGAAACACAACACACACACACACACACACACACACACACAAAGTGTGGAGGGATGCAAAGTACTCAAGTAGACATTTCTCAAAAGAAGATATACAAATGCCCAACAGGTATATGAAAAAAATCTCAACATCAATAATCATCAGGAAAATGCAAATCAAAGTCACAATGAGATTTTAGCTCACAGCTGTTAGAATGACTATAATCAAGAAGAGATAACAAGTGTTGGTGAGGGTATTGAGGAAATAGAACCCTTTACACTCTTTGTGGGAAATGTGACTGGTACAGCCACTATGGAAAATAGTATGGAGGTTCCTGAAAAAAAAATTTTAAATAGAACTATCATAGGATCTACTAATACCAATTCTAGGTTATATATCCAAAGGAAATCAGCATCTCAAAGGGATATATGAACTCCCATGTTCATTATGGCATTATTCACTATAGCCAAGATATGGAATCAATCTAAGGGTTCTTAAACAGATGAATGGTAAAAGAAGATGTGGTATATAAATACTCAATGGAATATTATTCAGTCTTATAAAATGAAAGAAACCCCAACACTTGCAGTAGGTGAACCTAGAGAGCATTATGCTATGCCAGGCACAGAAAGACAAATACTACGTGATCTCACTTTCATGTGGAATCCAAAATGGAAGCCAGGGGTTGGAGATGGGAGAAATGGTGAGTTGTAGCTAAAAAGGGTACAAACTTCCAGTTATGCAGGATGCCTAAGTTCTGGAGATCTAATATAAAGCATAGTGACAATAGTTAATAACACTGTACTCAGTGCTTGAAATTTGGTAGGAGAGCATATTTTAAATGTTGTAATCACACACACACACAAAGGTACTTTGAGATTAGGGTATGTTGATTGGCTTGATTGTATTCATAATGTATGTGTGTCAAATATCACATTTTTCTCCTTAAATATATGTTTCTGTTATTTATACCCCAATAGTTACAAAAATAGTGAATTGTGCTGTTTATATATTTAAAAATAAATAAATAAAAAGTCTAGATCTGTCCTCCAGCTCCATCATCAATGGGACAGCACGGTTACTAGGAACAAAGTCTTTAGACTGACCTCTGAATTATGTGTCCAGTGGCCTGTAAACACATACTGCCTTTGCTCACCTGGTCTCATCATCACTTGTTTCCCAAGTCAACGTAGCCACACACTGCACGTGGCCCATGTTTGTAACCCCCATCCAGATTATCAGCCCCGCACTGAAGAGGCGGTATTCATGTCTGGGATTGGGAAGGGAAGTTAGAGAGCACATCCACGAAACATGTAACACAGGCTATGTGTTCAGTGGGGCTTTCTCCAACAGAGTAACAATGGATCACCACAATCAGTGCACATGCAATGACTGGGAAGAAGGCTAAGTGGGGCCAATTCTGCTTCTACCTTTTGGTTGTAAGTGGTTTTCCTTTTTATTTGGAAGACAGTACCTAATAAAAGGCTTTGTATGTGTATTAGGGTGATACTCCATCCCTGAAGAATATGTCCTTTGAGACTTCAGGTTGGCTGTGATTTCAGAAAGCCATTCCCAATGCTTTGTCCGGGCACTTGTGGATGGTGTTTCTAGATAATCAGAGGGCCTGATTCAATCAGTTGAAAGTCCTTAAGAACAGAGCTGAGGCTTCTAGGAAGATGAAGAAGAAATTCCAACTATCAATAGCAACTTCAGCTCATGCCCAGGTGTTCCACCTGCCTTCTTAATGGTCTGCCTTACAAATCTCAGACTTCTAGCCAGCTCCTATAATCATTTAAGTCAATTCCCTACAATAAATCTGTCATATATATATCTCCAACTGGTTTTGTTTCCTTGGTTGAACCCTGAGTGATATAGATTTGATACCAGATATGTTTTAGAGAAACAGAATCTTGAGGATGAGTTTTCTTAATTGGTTCTGGGTTTTCTGAACACTAATGATGCTATTTCTAGTGGCAAAGATTCTATACACATAGTAGTCCATAGAATTATGTAGCTATAAAAATGGGCAAAATATTGCCAATGGATACTCTAAACCAAATACCTATAGAAGGCAAGGTCTGGGTGACCATGTATTTGTTACATTAGAATATTTTATTGAAACTGAAGAGTATAATGAATTGGCTTTGTGATAGGCTGATATAATGGTTCCCAAAGACCCCTATTTCCTATTCTCTAGGAACCTGTTATGGTTGCCATATGCAGCATGGGGGATTTTTCTGATGATTAAATTAAGGGTCTTGCGATGCGGAGACTATCCCGAATTATCCCTGTGGACAATAAATGTAATTAAATGTCCTTATAATAAGGAGGTAGTGAGAGATTCTACTCCAGAAGAAAAAAGGTGACATAACTACCTCAAGCAGAGAGAGAGGGATTTGAAGGTGCTATGCTGTCCGCTTTTAAGATGAAGGAAGGGCCTATGAGTCAAGACATGAAAATAAGGCAGTTCTCAAAAGCTGAAAAAGCCAAGAAAACAGGTTCTTCCCTCAAATCTCTGGAGGGAGCAAGACCCTACTGACACTTTAGTTTCAGCTCAGGGAAACTGATTTTGGACTTCTGGTATCCAAAACTATAAGAGAACAAATCTGTGTTAATTTAAGCCACCAAATTTGTGGTAATTTGTTGAGCAGCCATAGGAAACTAATCTAGCTGGTGGCTTATAACTGTGCTTGAGAATGTGGAGAAAGAAAAAGATTATCTCAAGACTTAAAACTCCCAGTTCAAGCTCTGCATAAATGACCTAAAAGTTTCTATGTCTTGCTCTCAGCACGGATCCACCACGCCTGTAAAGTCTGTGAGCCCGAGTTTAGGCCCCGGCGAGTCTAAACCCATAATAAAGCCCTTTGCTTTTGCATGCGTGACTCGGTCTCCCTGGCGGTTTCTGGTTTTGGGGGACGATAAAGAAATCTTGGGTACAACATATGGTGCGTTGGCCACGAATCCTCCCCCCCAGAGCTCCTGGGACCCCGACACGTTGGGCCTAATCGCCGGCTGGTGCGTGCACTCATTTTCTTGTCCATCTGTGTTTAAGTCTTGTTTGTCTGTTTGTTTTTTTGTATGCGCGGGCCCTTGTGCTCGGGGCCTAGGCAGGAGGTGGCCAAAACGACCTCCGTGGGGTCCCAAAGGAGCCAGGTGGACACGCCGTGTTAAAGCTCGGGGCTGTGGGTGCCAAGAGACATCTCGGACCCACTCTGAATTAGATGAGTGGGGTCTAGGACCCCACTGGGAGGCCGGAGAGCCGGTTCACCCATCTGGAATTAGGTGAGTGGGATCTAGGATCCCACCAGGAGGCTGGAGAGCCGGTTCACCTATAGGTTGGGCGAGTGGGGTCTAGGACCCCACCGGGAGGCCGGAGAGCCGGTTCACATGCAGGGGGTTTCGCTGGTGGCAGCAGCAAGACTCCATTAGGTACTCATTTTCTTGTCCTTCTGTGTCTGAATCTTTTTGTTGTCTGGTCTGTTTGGTGCTTCTCTAAGGGGCCTCAAAGGAGCCAGGTGGATGCGCCGCGGAAAAGCTCAGGGCCGTGGGTGCCAGGAGACGTCTTGGACCCACAGAGGAAAGAAACAGCGGGTTGGAGTAGTCCCGCGGCACCAAGGGTGGAATTCGGGTCCGAGGTGAGGTCTGAATTCCACAGGCAAGCATCGTTACCTGTTCACATTCGCGGAGATACGAGTGGCAAGTGCGGCATCTGTTGGAGACACAGGTGTGGGTAGGGCACTCGGGGTGAGTGGCAAGTGCGGCATCTGTTGGAGACACAGGTGTAGGTAGGGCATTCACTCGCATTTGTGTAAGGTTTGAGAGAGGGTTCCAGTCCCGCAGCGCTTGCAGGGACCCCCAGAGAATGGGAAAAGACTGGGTCCTCTTGCCTATCTGTTAGAAATCCTGCTGGTGGCAGCAGCAGGGTTTCGTTTCTGTTGGAGACTTTTGTGTATACTTCTCTGTGCATTTGTTTGCTGTGCACCTGTTTGTCTAAGTCCTCCAAGGGAGGGAGGCAAAGTGTGAGTCCTCAGCGGGACAAAGGCGAAGTGTAATTATCTGTTTGCTGTGCATCTGGTTAAAAAAAGTTAGGTTTTGCTAAAGGATCCCAAAGGCAAATGAGATCTTTTATTGACACTTTGATTAAATAAATATAGATTTCAGATTTGTAACAATTTGTAATCCTATTTAGGATATGCTTTGTAACTTCCTAAGGTTTTAACAAATTTTCCAGTATTTAAATGGTAGAGAAGTCTTTTGACCAATTAGGCCCTTTCATTCAGGATGCCAAGTTACTTAAAAGCACTGGTGTATAGGTTATATTGTATGGGTAAATGCTGCAACTGCTCAAATATATGTGCAGCCCCTAAAGTTTTAATGTTTGGGTAAGATCATTACTTAACACCTTTAGTAATCAAAATGTTAAATTTCTTTGTCAAAGTGCATCATAATGAACTCTTGTCAGATCTTTAGATTCTGGCACAAAATGTGTTTCTTCTTCAAGGGAAGTTGTAAAGAGGAGTTTTGGGACAAATGCAGTATTTAACATCTTTTAAGATAAATACCATAATGGGTGGAAACTTCCAGAGCTAGAAGCTGCATTGAAGCTGAACAAAAATTAGAAACATGGGAAATTATAGTTTTGTGACTCTTGTTATTGGAAATATTGTTGTTCCTTTAATGTTTGCTTATCCAGATTAAGATGTTATAAAGCATTTGTCTAGAGCATTTATCTTTTCTCTCTACTTAAACCATCTAAAATTCAAAAACTCAGTGAGTATTCTTTCTTTCTTGGCCATTATAATTGTTTGCATAAGTTCAATAAGAATCTGTTCATTTTACAGTAAGACACCATTGGAAATACTGGTTATTTTACCAAGGCTTTGACTGGAATGTCCTGTTCGAGAGTCAGGCATAGGCTCAGAGATGACCTGACAGCTTTAAGGAACTAAGGTTGACTTTATGGAACATGGAGCCATAAAGCCTCATGGAAATGTTGGCTGGACACCTCGCTCACAGAGTTCCAGCAGCCTCCCCAGGTGAGTAAAGAAGGTCACTTCCTGGCAGGTGCAGGAACTTCAGCACATGTTGGGAGCCTCGGGAAGAGGAGTTTGCCCAATTTAACAGGTGTTGCAGGCCTGATGGAAAGTGCTGGCTTGGCTTGGCTTCTGGCCCAGAGCGGCCACTAAAGTTCAACCTGGAGATTCCTTATAAAAGGACCCAGCAAAGCCAGCCTTATAAAGTCCTCATGAACAATCTTTATTCTTGCTGTGCTTATGTAAATAATTAGGCCAGGGTTGTTAAGAATGGACTTGTTCCACCACTGCATTAGTCTCAATTTGGCTATCTCTGATAATGGAGGGTTTTTTTAGAGAGAAAAACTATGTTTCAGCAATGTACTACTGTAAATGTTATTCTAGTTCTGAGTGTCTTTGAATATTTGTTGTTAGATCTCAGGCTTGTTAGTCTGTGAGGATGATATTTAAAAATGGGGGTTCTCTTCCGGTCCGAGGCGCTTCGGGAGCCGTGGGCTTTGGTGCAGACATGGCCAAGTCCAAGAACCACACCACACACAACCAATCACGAAAATGGCACAGAAATGGCATCAAGAAACCCCGGTCACAAAGATACGAGTCTCTTAAGGGGGTAGGCCCCAAGTTCCTGAGGAACATGCGCTTTGCCAAGAAGCACAACAAGAAGGGCCTGAAGAAGATGCAGACCAACAATGCCAAGGCCATAAGTGCACGTGCCGAGGCTATCAAGGCCCTCGTCAAGCCCAAGGAGGTCAAGCCCAAGATCCCAAAGGGTGGCAGCCGCAAGATAAATCGACTTGCCTACATTGCTCACCCCAAGCTTGGGAAACGTGCTCGTGCCTGCATTGCCAAGGGTCTCAGGCTCTGCCGGCCAAAGGCCCAGGCCCAGGCTCAGGCTCAAACCAAGGCCCAGGCTGCAGCTGCAGCTCCTGCTTCAACTCCAGCTCCTGCTGCAGCTCAGGCTCCCAAAGGTGCCCAGGCCCCCACAAAGGCTCCAGTGTAGAGGCTTCTGTCTGCCAGTGTGAGGGTGGAAGGACTGGTGTGACCCCTGGGCTTCTATATGCGTGGGGCTGGTGTCCTCCTGTGCTATTTGTACAAATAAACCTGCGGCAGGAAAAAAAAATAAAAATAAAGATGGGGGTCAGCCCCTATTAAAGTTTCAGGGATCTCTCTGGAGTTAAGCGGACCGACTCAGAAAAAAACCCTCAACCTGGTGAGGTGATCCAGATCCAGTCGATCAGCTTGAACTGATCTTCAAAAAGACTCTGACTCCAGGGATCTCCAGCCCTGCTCCAGCCACACCCCGGAAGCTGGCTGGTCTAGCACGGCAGAAGCCTGAGGAATCGTCGGTCCAGTAAAATAAACTGTCCTGCCTCTTTGCCATCGGACTGGCAAATGTTGCCCCAGAAAGCTGGTGAAACAGCAAAAGCTCCTGATAGGATGTTCTGTTGGTATGAATTGCCTCTGATCTAGACATGGGATTTCAACACTGGCAAAAGGTAAGGGGAGCCTACTCCTTTATTGCCAGACTCTAATGGGGGGTCCTCAAGTGGCCGCTAGACGGCCCACCAATTTGGCTAAGGTTAGAAAGAATCATAAAGGCGTATTGCACCTTATACACCCAAGGATCCTGAGGATGTTCTGTTGGCAAACAAAATGGCTGTCATTCTTACTTTTGTAAACCAGACAGCGCCAGATATTAGAAATCCTAAAAGAGACCCTTACCAAATTAACCATGGAGACTAGCGGAAATTGGGTAAACCCTCCTTCCCTATGCCCTTGGTGTAAGAAATTCCCCTTACACCAAGGAGGGCTATGCCAGGCTTTAGGGGTACAATGGTAACTCAGCTGACCCAGGATTGGGTCAGTTACAAGACAGAGGGGGAATGTAAGGACACAGGTTTGAGACAATAGAAGGGCTCACATTGCCCAAGGCAAGAGGGACCACCCTTGTAATACCCTTAATATTCCTAAGGGCAGGCCTATTGCTTAAGGCTAGTTACACCCTATGTGAGGGTCCTGGGTCCTGGGTCCACTCTGATTGGTTAACACTCTAATTGGACTGTATAATAATAATTGGATCACTGTACCTGTGTCACAACTTCCTGTAACTCCCCCTTCCCAAACTCATAAAAGCCCTGCCCCCCCTTTGTTCGGGGCTCTCAGCACAGATCCAGCACGCCGGTAAAGTCTGTGAGCCCGAGTTTAGACCCCGGCGAGCCTAAAGCCGTAATAAAGCCCTTTGCTTTTGCATGCGTGACTCGGAAAAAAAAATAAAGTTTCTATGTCTTCTCTGGAAGAAAACCTTATCTAATGTAGACTTAGGGCCAAGATTTCTGAAAAAGAAGCCCAGAGCCTCATCCAGCCAGTGGATGAATTACTCTGCAAATTAAACTCCTAAACATGTAGGGTATCTTCTCTTAAAGTGAGAGCACTGATTGGAAAAAAAATGGGATTCTGAACATTGGAGTTGGAATACGTGGACACATTTCAGCAAAGCTAGGGACACTGAACCCGTAAATTCTTCTGAGGCTTCCTTGCTATTAGAAGCAGCTCTACTACCCCTGCCTGAGGTTACCTCTCCTTTGCCTGAAGAACTTGTCAAGGCCTCCTCAGAGGCTGTTGCCTTGAAAGACCCTGCTGGTTAGGTTTATTCCTAGGTATTTGATGGTTTTTCGTGCAATCGTGAATGGGACCAGTTTCTTAATTTCTCTTTCGGCTGCTTCATTTTTGGTGTATAGGAATGCAACTGATTTCTGTACATTGATTTTGTACCCTGCGACTTTACTGAATTCATTGATCAGGTCTAGAAGGCTTCTGGTGGAGTCGATTGGGTTTTCCATGTAGAGTATCATGTCATCTGCAAAAAGGGAAAGTTTGACTTCTTCCTTGCCAATTCTGATGCCTCTTATTTCTTTTTGTTGTCTGATTGCTGATGCCAGAACTTCCAGCACTATGTTGAACAACAGTGGTGAGAGTGGGCACCCCTGTCGTGTTCCTGATCTCAGGGGGAA
>NC_043715.1:43137897-43139691 GCF_006229205.1 Suricata suricatta | reverse complement strand
GCTTCGGCTCAGGTCAGATCTCACGTTCGTGGGTTCGAGCCCCACGTCAGGCTCTGTGCTGACAGCTAGCTCAGAGCCTGGAGCTGCTTCCGGTTCTGTGTCTCCTTCTCTCTCTGACCCTCCCCCTCTCATGCTCTGTCTCTCTCTGTATCAAAAATAAATAAAACATTTAAAAAAAACTTATAAGAAATCCTGCTGGTGGCAGCAGCAGGGTTTCATTTCTGTTGGAGACTCTTGTGTATACCTCTCTGTGCATCTGTTTGCTGTGCACCTGTTTGTCTAAGTCCTCCGAGGGAGGGAGGCAAAGTGTGAGTCCTCACCAGGACGAAGGCAAAGTGTAATTATCTGTTTGCTGTGCGTCTAAGTGTAATTTTGTTGTGACCCTGACTGATGAGGACATGGGAAAAATTATAGTTTTGTAATTTGTTATTGGAAATATTGTTGTTCCTTTAATGTTTGCTTATCCAGATTAAGAAACTTTCTCGTGAGATATCTGTGACATACAGAAATGTCATAAAGTATTTGTTTGTCTAGAGCATTCAACTTTTCTCTCTACTCAAACCATCTGAAATTTAGAAACTCAGTGAATATTCTTTCTTTCATGGCCATTACAATTGTTTGCATAAGTTCAATAAGAATCTGTTCATTTTATAGTAGGACACCATTGGAAATACTAGTTATTTTACCAAGGCTTTGACTGGAATGTCCTGTTCGAGAGTCAGGCATAGGCTCAGAGATGACCTGACAGCTTTAAGGAACTAAGGTTGACTTTATGGAACATGGAGCCATAAAGCCTCGGGGAAATGTTGGCTGGACACCTTGCTCACAGAGTTCCAGCAGCCTCCCCAGGTGAGTAAAGAAGGTCACTTCCTGGCAGGTGCAGGAACTTCAGCACATGTTGGGAGCCTCGGGAAGAGGAGTTTGCCCAATTTAACAGGTGTTGCAGGCCTGATGGAAAGTGCTGGCTTGGCTTGGCTTCTGGCCCAGAGCGGCCACTAAAGTTCAACCTGGAGATTCCTTATAACAGGGACCCAGCAAAGCAGACTTTAAAAAGTCCTCATGAACAATCTTTATTCTTGCTGAGCTTATGTAAATAATTAGGCCAGGGTTATTAAGAATGGACTCGTTCCACCACTGCATTAGTCTCAATTTGGCTATCTCTGATAATGGAGGGTTTTTTTAGAGAGAAAAACTGTTTCAGCAATGTACTACTGTAAATGTTGTTCTAGTTCTGAGTGTCTTTGAATATCTGTTGTTAGATCTCAGGCTTGTTAGTCTGTGAGGATGATATTTAAAGATGGGGGTCAGCCCCTATTAAAGTTTCAGGGATCTCTCTGGAGTTAAGTGAACCAACTCAGAAGAACCTGTAACCTGGTGAGGTGATCCAGATCCAGTCGATCAGCTTGAACTGATCCTCAAAAAGACTCTGACTCCAGGGATCTCCAGCCCTGCTCCAGCCAAACCCCAGAAGCTGGCTGGTCTAGCACGGCAGAAGCCTGAGGAATCGTCGGTCCAGTAAAATAAACTGTCCTGCCTCTTTGCCATCGGACTGGCAAATGTTGCCCCAGAAAGCTGGGGAAACAGCAAAAGTTCCTGATAGGATGTTCTGTTGGTATTAATTGCCTCAGATCTAGACATGGGATTTCAACACTGGCAAAAGGTAAGGGGAGCCTACTCCTTTATTGCCAGACTCTAATGGGGGGTCCTCAAGTGGCCACTAGACGGCCCACCAATTTGGCTAAGGTTAGAAAGAATCATAAAGGCGTATTGCACTTATACACCCGAGGATCCTGA
>NC_043715.1:43106126-43137797 GCF_006229205.1 Suricata suricatta | reverse complement strand
GAGTGAAGTAAGCCGGGCAGAGAAAGACAGAAACCATATGTTTGCACTCATAGGTCTAGCAGGAAAACAAGAGAGACCTAATGGAGAACCAGGGGGAGCGGAGGAGGGAGAGAGAGTTGGGGAGAGAGAGGGATGCAAAACTTGAGAGACTATTGAATGCTGAGAATAAACTGAGGGTTGAGGGGCAAGGGGAGGGGGGAAAGAGGTGGTGGTGATGGTGGAGGGCACTTAAGGGGAAGAGCACTGGGTGTTGTATGGAAAACAATTTGACAATAAAATATTATGGGGAAAAAAAATAAAGATAAAAAAAAAAAAAAGAAAGACCCTGCTGATTCGCCTCAAGACTAATCCTTCCATACCTCTTTGCTTCCAGACCAGTAATGAGATTCAAGTCCAGGCAAACTGTACCCAAAACATTAGGTACAAAGTGTGACCCAAAGGAGTTGTGCTATTCACTAAAAAACTGCATGATTTTTTTTTCTAATTTATGCAAATTAATCCGTGGGTTATGTTTGTAAATGGATCTTAAAGTGTGTGATTATGGAGGAAAGAATATAAAGTTATATCAGGCAGATTCTGGAGTCAATGTTTTGGCTTGAGGAGTTGAGAAAGGCTCTGACTGGCTGGTTGGCTAAAACATGGCCTCGAAGGCGGCCTGCAGAAATGAAGGTGACACACCAGACCCTCCTTGGTATACTGTGAAGTAAGGTAGCCAACGGCTTAGGGAGATTGGATTGTTAGACTAGATTTATCACCTAAGACCTGCTAACCTACCCCAGCAATTCTAGAAGACAAATCTTTCACTGTTAACTATGAGGAGAAGCTCAGCGTACCAAACAACTCTGATTCTCTGTACATTGAACATTATGGTGTAAACGGTTACCAATTAACTGGAATGTCAAAATACAATAAGGGAGGGTGCCTCAGTGGCTCAGTCTGTTAAGTGTCTGACTTTGGCTCAGGTCATGACCGGCGTGTGTTTATGTATAGAGCAGCAAAGCCAAAGCAGTAAACAATGTAGTCCGACTCACAAAGACCTATGGTATTCACGAACTTATCACAGTATACCTAGAAAAGACATACGGTTAGAGTACTAAATCCTTATTTGATCTATAAAGCAGAAGACTTCTAGGCTGAGGGAACAGAAATCTAACTTGAATTACTAGAGTGATTCAGAACCCCTTAACCAATTCCCAAATCTGAGCCACTTTACAGACCCAGAACCCCTTGAAGAAAAGGGAAGGCCCAGGCCCCATTCAGAAAGGACACTGCTACACTGTCAAAAGTTTATACTGTCAATCTTTCTCCTATCCTTCTCCAGAGGAAACTATGGCCATTTACCAAAGTAAATGCCAAAGCAGCTGCAATGGGGAAAAGGAAATAATTATACATTTCAGGAATTAATGAACATTGAGTTGAACTGACTCTAATTTCTGGAAACTCAGAATGTCACTGTGGTCCCCCAGGTAGAGTAGGAACTTATGGAGGTCAGGTTCAGTTCAGGGCTGTCTCACAGCGAGCCCATTGGTTTCCCAATCCATTTTGTGGTTATTTCCCCAGTTCCAAATGCATAATTGGGATAGACCTACTTGGCAACAGAACCCCCATATTAGTTCTCTAACCTGTGGCATGAGGGTTATTACAGTAGGGAAGGCCAACCAGAAACCTTTGTAGGTATAACTGCCTCTATCCACAAAAATAGTAAAAAAAAAAAAAAAAAAGGAATACCATAATCCTGCAGGGATTACAGAGATTGGTATCACTGGACTTGAAAGATGGGGGAAGGGGGGTAATATGCAACATATGTCACTCATTCAAGTCACTTATTTGGTTTATATGGGAAACAGATGGATCTTTTTTTTTAATGTTTTATTTATTTTTAATACAGAGAGAGACAGACATGAGAGGGGGAGGGGCAGAGAGAGAAGGAGACACAGAACCGGAAGCAGGCTCCAGGCTCTGAGCTAGCTGTCAGCACAGAGCCCGACGCGGGGCTCGAACCCAGGAACGTGAGATCTGACCTGAGCCGAAGCCGGAGGCCTAACCGACTGAGCCACCCAGGCGCCCGGGAAACAGATGGATCTTAAATGACAATAGATCATCATAAATTTAATCAGGTGGTAATCCTAATTGCATTCCAGATGTGGTTTTGTTGCTTGAGCAAATTAACACATCCTCTGGTATGTGGCATACGGCTATTGACCTGGAAAATTTTTTTCTAAACAACTGTTAGTAAAGACCCCTAGAAGTACTGTGTTTTCAGGCTAGCAATACACCTTTACCGTTCTACCTCAGGACCTGTGTTAGTCTGGGTTCTCCAGAGAAACAGGCACCCTTAGGGGTTTATACACAAATATACACACATGCACACAGATATGTGTGTGTACATACACATACACACATGTATATATTTACCATGTATATATTTACTAACATGTATGTATACAAACATAAATATATACACATATATAAAGAAACAGAAGATAGAGACAGCAAAAAAGAGATCGACTTATTTTAAAGAATTGGATCACGCAACTGTGGAAGCTAGCAAGTCAAAAATCTGCAGGGTAGTCATCCAGACTGGAAAACCAGGGAAGAGTTCATGCTGTAGTTCAAGCCTAAGAACAGTCTGCTCATAGAATTTCCTCTTCAAGAGAGGTCAATTTTTTTCTATTAAAGCCTTCCACTGACTGGATGGGGCCCACAAATATTATGAAGGACCATCCGCTTTTCTCAGTCTACTGATTGAAATGTTAATTTCATCTAATAAATGCCTTCAAAGAAACATCTAGAATAATATTTGAGCAAATATGTACCGTGGCCTACCCAAGCTGACACATAAAATTAACCATCACAAGGGTTTATCAACTCTCCAGCTCTAGATCATAATTTAGTCCACTTACACCTTGATCACACTTCCCTTCCACAAGTCATCATGTTAGTCCATTACATTAATAAGGTATTAGGATGGGAGACGTATTGTTAAGACATTTGTATGTCAATGAGTGGGAAATACTTCAGTAAAAATTCAAAGGCCTCCCACCTCAGTGGAATGTCTATGGAGTCAAAGTGGTGCATGTTGAGATACACAGTTTAATTTTGAGAGAGAGCCGCACACGAGAGAAAGAAGAGCACAGAATCTGAAGCAGGCTCCAGGCTCTGGGCTGTCAGTGCAGAGCCCAACGTGGGGTTCAAATCCACGAACAGTGAGATCATGACCCGTGCTGAGTCGGACGCTTCGCAAGTACCCTGAGATATCCTTCTTAAAGTGAAACTTTAAGTGAAACTGGCCCCTCCTAGAACCATGACGCGTAGTGGGCTCTTTGGATTTTAGACAAAACACAGTCCTCATTTGGATATGCCATTGTGGCCCATTTACTTAATGAATTGAAAAGCTGCTAGTTTTGGGTGGGCCCCAAATGACAGAAAGCTCTTGAACAGGTCCAGGCTGCCAGGCAATGGTCTTCATTTGAAGAGTGTGATTAAAGGAAATGTGTGTGGGTGACAAGCTGATAACTGGTGGACAGTTACGGTCATGTTTATGTGTCAACTTGGCTAGACTACAGTTAGTTCAAACACTAATCTGGTGTTGCTGTGAAGGTATTTTGTAGATGTGACTAAAGTCCATAATCAGTTAACTTTAAGGGAGAGTATCCGAGATTTCATCAGTCAAAAGGCATTTAGAGCAGAGCTGAGGAATTCCCTGAAAAAGAAAAAAGTCTGCCTGTAGACAGCAGTATTATGTCCAAGAATTCTAGCCTGCCGTTCCTGATTTTCAACTTGCCTAGACAGCCCCTAGAATGACATTAGCAGTTTCACTGCAATAAATCTTTATATATACTGTTTCTGTTTCTCTGATTAAATATTGACTGATAAAACTATCTTTTAACCTTTCTTCTTCCAGGCCCCTGACGAGGCCATTTACCCAAGGAGTATGATTATTCTTCTCTTGGGACACTTCTCCTTCTACATGAAATGGATGACAAAATGCAATACCTTTCAAGTATCATCCACTGAGAAAAATCCTCTTTCAGAGCCACCTGTGTGAAGCTTCTGAGTACAGCTATTGCTTCCCACTTCAGTTGTCACTCACATACAGAGCCAACAAACTGTAAGCTCAGTTCAGTCATTTTCTTTCTCTCTCTGCTGGTTTTATGGGACTCCTGTTTGTCCATATGAGTGATCTGAGCCACTGGTGGAAGTAACAGGTGACATATTTATGTAGACTGTGTGTGCCCTTTAGTATTTCTTGTGCTTAATCCTGAATGTACCATTTCCAGTTTTTCAAAGATTGCACGGGGCTCATCCAACTTTATCACTTTTGTGGTTCTGACAGGACATACCTCACAATGGGCAGTTCAGGGTGCATGATGACTTGCATGGCCAAACAACCTGTCCTCACAGGAGCACACCACGAGCTTATTTTCAAAAACTGATTATCTGCTACAGATGACATATTCTTGCTCATTCTGCTCTGACCAGGGCTTGCTGTGAACTCCACACCGCACCATTTTCCATCAGTCAGATCTCCAACAGTTTACAGTTATTTCAGATCATACAGCTCCAGTGGGAACACTGTACCTCAGCAAGGACATGCTACCGAGCCTTTTACTATGCTAGGCTCCGCTCAAAGCTGGTAGCATTCTTTGCCACGCCATATATGGGTATTCGGAAATGTTGAACGTATTGCTTTCATAGCACAAAGAAGTTTGCCTGGAAGTGTGCTTTCCTCTCAGTAGTAGAGGATACACATAGAGCAGTTTCTTCTAATAAGTGGAAGGTCTCTGAGTCTTTGTAGGTTCTTCTCTCATCCTCTGGGGAGCATGCATCTTAACGAGTCTTCTAATGTGCACGACATCCTTTCCCCATGCTGTCTTATTAGACTGATGTCATCAGTGAAATTAATTACTGTGAATCTCCAGATCTGTTATATGTTGACAGAGGTGGCAAATCATAAACACATATGTCTGTCACTTGAAACTGTTTTTGGTTTTCTTTTGTAATTGGGGTAGAAAAGAATAAAGCCATTCAAATCAATCACTGTTTAGTAAACACCTGCTATAGCAAAAATACCACTTCCAGAGGCTACTAACTGGTAAAGCCGATAGTTACATTCACAGCCTGGGGTATAAAATAGACATATGCTACTGAGGTATAATAGTGACCACCATGGTTATGTTTAAGTGAAGTTGCTTTTACAGCACCAAAGACTCAATCATCCATTTCCTACATAAAAGGTAGCTCCTTTCTTGCATGGACCTCAAGTATATTGTACTATAGAGGTGGAATTTAAGGAAAGGTATTAAGCAGGCTGTGTTGTAGCTTATGGACAAGTAATAAATTGTATCACTTATCTTGAATGTATCATAGATAAGTTGCTATATAACGATTGCCACGTCAGATAGCTGTGAAATTAGGTGATTCACTAGTTGTTACTTAACCTTCTAATTTCTGTATAAGTCTAATTACATGAAATAGAAGTTGGGGTTTTGATTTTTTACTTTGCTTTTCTGTTTGGAGTGTCATTGTAACTACTGAATTGTAAATGATGGAAAATAATTGCATATGTTAAAAAAAATAGTGACCACCAATCTTACATCCTTTTGATCTTTAGGGTAAGACTAATGTTCACCATCGCTCTAGGATGTGATACGATTTTTCACTTACCATTGTGGCTTGGGAGGACAGGAGTAATCTCAGAGATTTCCACTTGTTTTTTTCCACTGTAACTCTACCACTAAAGGCCAAGGATCCCAGATGTGGAATAACTTCAACTCCAAAATATGCCAATACTTATTGTAAATTTAGGGATACATAAAATAACCATCAGATGGTGTGTGAACCCAATAGGTCCAATGTAAGCTAGACATGGGTCAGAAATCCACTTATTACCTGACCCCCACATAAGACTATTTTAACATGTGGACTGTGATAATGCTTTAGGTCTCTGGGCATCATTGTCAAGTCAGACAATGATTTCAAGATATCTGGGTATTTTCCTTTTTCCAATGTACAGCTGTTCAAGTAAATGGCCATAGGGCCTTGTGGCAGAAAGACTATGATGTCCCTCAATGATCCCTGATGCTGATATGCATGCCTTTGTGTAATCCCTTCCCTTTGAAAGTGAGCTTAGTAACTTATTTCTAATCAATAGAATATGGCAAAGATCATAGGAAGTCACTTCCATGATTAAAGTTACAAAAGAAAACTTCTTGCTATAAGACTCTTTATTGACTCTGTCTGTCTGGCTTTGATGAAGTAAGATGCCATGTTGGAGAAGCCCATAAAGCAATGACCTGAAATTGGACCCTGGCCAACAACCAGCATGAAACTGAGGTCCTTGGTCTAATCGCCTGTAAGGTACCAAATCCTACAAATAACCATGGGAGCTTGAAAGTGATCCTTCCCCAGTTGTGCCTTCAGGTAAAACCTGGTCCATATCTTGACTATAGCTTTTTTTTTTTTTTTTTTAAGTTTTATTTAAGTAATCTTTACACCCAATGCGGGGCTCAACTCACAACCCTGGGATCAAGAGTTGCACACTCTTCCAACTAAGCCACGCACCCCTTGACTGTAGCCTTATGAGAAACCTTGAAATAGAGGACCCAGCAAGGCTATGCTTAGATTCATGAGCTTCAGAAACTGTGAGAGTGACTGTGTGTTGCTCTAAGCTGTGTTTGTGGTAGCCTGTTATAAAGTAACAGGTAATACAGTGTAATAAAGGGCAGGATTCCATTTTTGATGGTTGACTGCTATGTGTCCTTTCCTTTAGTGCAGGTGGGAAGTTCAAACTACACAAACCCCAGCCTCTTCACGGGAACACTTACACAGCCCTACCCCTAAGCACAATAAAAACCCAAGCCACTCTCCCCTCCCTGGTCCCTCAATCCATTTTGAGACCTGCTTGGAATCTTGTCTCCCCAGAAATATCATTATGTGAGTACTAACCCTTTCCTTATTCTGTTGGTGCATGTGTGGTAACACGTCTTGACACCCAAACCAAATTTTGAGTTGGGGTCTCTCCCACATTTTGTAGGGTGGCTGCAAAAATTAAAGCAGTGATCAGAGAGATAACTACCTTGGGTTTGCTAACAAGCTCTGTTGCCTTTTGGCGACTATGCATTTTGAGTGACTAACTGGAAAGCATGCTGTTTGATCTGTGCTGCTGAGAGTTTGGGCTTTGCTGCTTTGTGTTATATTTCCTGAGTCTTAGCAAACCTTTGTTAAAAGATTTAATTGACCTAAATCAGAAGTTTTGATAATTGACATTGACAGGAATGAGATTGAGGCCCTCCTTAAAGTAGCCGTGGGCCATGTGTCTTTGCCCAAATCTCTATCTCAGATTGAATCATATGTCTCAACTTTTTTTTTTTTGAGAGAGACAGAGAGTGTGTGTGTGAGCAGGGGAGGGGCAGAGAGAGAGAGGGAGGCACAGAATCCGAAGCAGGCTGTGACAGCCCAGAGCCTGACTCAGGCCTCGAACCCACAAACCATGAGATCATGACCTGAGCTGAAGTCAGACGCTTAACCGCCTGAGCCACCCAGGCGCCCCCTGAATCATATGTCTCAATTCTAGCACAAGTCATTACTGATGCTAGGCTCAGCGAAATGACACTTTCCCTGGGACAATCAGTTATGTGTTTCAACTAGGCATTGACACTCATTCTAAAGTGCGGGCAGGACAAAGAGTGATAACCTGTGCAAAATTCAGGACCACCTGGTGACTGCATTTTTGAAAGAAAAGCAATTCACCATTTGGCATGCTAAAGCCTACACTCCTAAAACCAGATGGTTAACATCCTACAACATACCTTTGCTGGTACTGCAGCCTATGCTTCTGCAAAACAGTTTCTGATGCTCAGAGTTACAGAAGAAATAACAACAACAACAACAACAACAAGACTCATGAAACCCTGTGGCACAGTCCTTTATGAAAAGTGAGCTTGAATGCTTTGTGCCCACCCGTTAAAGAAAGTAAGACAACATCACCGTATTAGCAACTGTAGAATTAGACAAGAAATATGTTGCCTGGGGGCTCAGTCAGTAGAGCATCTGACTCTTGATCTCAGGGTCATGAGTTCAAGTCCCACAATAGGCGAGAGCCCACTGTAAAAACAAACAAACAAACAAACAAGCAAACAAGAAAGACTCTGAGTTTGATTGAAGGCCACAGATTATCAATGTTCAGAAAGCAGGATGGGAAAATTTGTACCCAGAGTTGCAAAAATATATAACATGATATATTATCTCAAGTGTCAGTTGTAAACAAAAAATTATGAGACATACAGAGAAACAGGAAAATATGACCCATACACAGGAAAAAAGCAAGCAATAGAATTATCTATGAGAGGGGCTTGAACTCACAACTCAGATCAAGAGTCACATGCTCCAGGGGCACCTGGGTGGCTCAGTCGGTTAAGCCTCCGACTTTGGCTCAGGTCAGATCTCACGTTCGTGGGTTCGAGCCCCGTGTCAGGCTCTGTGCTGACAGCTAGCTCAGGGCCTGGAGCCTGCTTCCGGTTCTGTGTCTCCTTCTCTCTCTGCCCCTCCCCCTCTCATGCTCTGTCTCTCTCTGTATCAAAAATAAATAAAACATTAAAAAAATTTAAAAAAAGAAAAAAAGGCTGAAATTTTCCCAATTCACTGAAAAACTTTAATATACACTCCCAAGAAGCTAAAGAAACTCTAAGCAAAGATCCACAAAGACCTCATAGTAAAATTGCTAAAAGCTAGTCAAGAAGAAAATCTTGAAAACAACAGAAAGACTCATCACTTACAGGAGAACCCCAATAAAGTGAACAGTAGATTTCTTATCAGAAACAATGAAGACCACAAGACAATGGAATGACATATTCAAAGTTCTGGGAGGAATCAGGGTCAGGTTGGGTGGGGGGCGTATCTGTATACAAAAAAATTTATATACAAGTAAAACTACCTTTAAAAAATGGTGAAATAGGGGCGCCTGGGTGGCTCAGTCGGTTAAGCCTCCGACTTTGGCTCAGGTCAGATCTCACGTTCGTGGGTTCGAGCCCTGCGTCAGGCTCTGTGCTGACAGCTAGCTCAGAGCCTGGAGCCTGCTTCCGGTTCTGTGTCTCCTTCTCTCTCTGCCCCTCCCCCTCTCATGCTCTGTCTCTCTCTGTATCAAAAATAAAAATAAAACATTTTTAAAAAATGGTGAAATAAAGACATTGCCAATCAAACCAAAACTGAGAGAATCTGTTGGTAACAGATCTACCTTATAAGATACACTAGAGAAAGTTCTTCAGAATGAAAGCAAGTGACCCTAGATGGTATCAAAAAGCACCAGTAAAGGTATCGTGTAATTATAAAAGCACAATAAGTGAAATAAGTCAGGCAGAGAAAGATACCATATGTTTTCACTCATATGTGGATCAGGAGAAATGTAACAGAGGACCATAGGGGAAGGGAAAGGGGGAAAAACCGGTTAAGGAGAGTGAGGGAGGAAACCCTAGGAGACTCTTAAATACTGAGAACAAACTGAGGGTTGATGGGGGGCGAGGAAAATGGGTGATGGGCATGGAGGAGGGCACTTGTTGGGATGAGAACTGGGTGTTATATGGAAACCAACTTGACAATAAACTATATTTAAAAATTAAAATAAAAATAAAAGAACAAGTGCATATTTCTTCTCTTAATTGGTCTAAAAAGCAATTATGTATATATATATACATATATATGTGTGTGTATATATGTGTGTGTGTGTGTGTGTTTTGTGCCAGTCCCATGCTACTGATAACCAATGTTGTGGCTGGACTGGCCTTTTGGTTCTTATTATAACTGCAAGATGGCCACAACAATAAACATCAAGAAACCTTGAAAGAGGCTCTCTGGCTCTCTCCGTTCCACCAGCTTGGAGTGAGCAGAGGCCCGGGTTCGAACCTGCAATAAACGACCCTTGCTTTTTGCCTTTGGAAAAAAAAAAAAAGAAAGAAACCTTGAAAGAGAACACTTAATGGGGTGCCTGAGTGGCTCAGTTGGTTAAGCGTCTGACTCTTGATTTCGGCCCAGGTCATGATCTCATGTGTTCATGAGATCAAGCCCCAACGTTGGGCTCTGCGCTGACAGCATGGAGCCTGCTTGGGATTCTCTGTCTCCTTCTCTCTCTGTCTCCCCTGCTCCCTCTGTCTCTCTCAAAAATAAATAAACTTAAGAAAAGAGAGAGAACATTTATTACTTGCAAATCCTGAAAATTACACGGCACATCTCAAGCCATGCAGTGAGGTTGGAGAGAGAGAGAGTAAGGGGTTTTACTTTTATTGGGGTCATGGGTGGGAGGCCTAAGGTTTAGGGGGCTTACTCTTTATTGATGAGGTCAGAACATAAGAGCAAGAACTTGAAGTGCAGGAAAAGAAAAAAAAAACACCCCAAATGGTCAGTTACTGAAATCAGCCAAGATCTGTAAATCAAAAAAGCCTTGGGAAAGGGGAGACTGGCTCTTTATCTAGATATGTGACTGGCAATGTGTTGGAGATAGCCATCTCTGAAGTGGATGCCTTGGTTTAAGTCATGTACTTGCATTATTAAAGAAGAAAAACTGTCTGGGCTAACACTACAATACGTATACAATTGTATACAATGTAACTGTATTGCTAGACCTAGAACACACATAAATTTCCATATTAAACAACACAAAGAAGGTGGGTGGGAGCAAAGCTGTATTATAATAAAGAAATGGGGGCGCCTGGGTGGCTCAGTCGGTTAAGCGTCCGGCTTCGGCTCAGGTCATGATCTCAGGGTTCGTGGGTTCGAGCCCTGCTTCGGGCTCTGTGCTGACAGCTCAGAGCCTGGAGGCTGCTTCAGATTCTGTATCTCCCTCTCTCTCTGACCCTCCCTTTTCACGCTGTCTCTCTGTCTCTCAAAAATAAATAAAAAACATTTAAAAAATTTAGAATAAAGAAATGACCCTAGATATTAACTTGAATCCACTGGAAACAAAAATAGAAATGGTAAATAAGGTTAATATAACAAGCTCCAGAGTATATACTTGGCCTCTTTTCTTTACTCAGCATCTTTAGTAGACACAAAAATAAATAAAATTTGGGTTCATAAAGTATATGGTTATAATATGTATAACAACACAAAATGGAAGACCAAGAAATAAAGTGATTTATGGGTAAAATTTCTGTATTTCTCTGGAATTAATACACAGGTAAAGTAGATTAGATAACTTAAAATGTACATGGCAAGCTACATAGGCAAGATTTAAGACATATCCAGACAGACAAAAACTATGGGAATTCATCATGACTAGACCTGCCTTACAAGAAATGCTAAAGGAAATTCAAGTTGAAATGAAAGGACACTAAATGACAACATGAAATCTTAGGAAAGTATAAAACTCACTGGAAAAGGTACATAGTAATCCACAATACTTTAATATTGCAAAGGTAGTACATAAATCATGTTTGAGTATAAAAGTTAAAAAAACAAAAAATATTAAAAAAGACTAGCTACTATAATTTCTTGATATGCAATATAAAAAGACATAAAATATGACATCAGTATCATAAAACTTAGGAGGAGGGCAGAGGTAAAATCAGACCATTTTTATGCAACTGAAGTTAAGTTGCTATTACCTTAAAATAGACTGTTAATGGTTATAAGATATTTTATGTAGGCCCCATAGTACTTACACAGAAAAAACCTATAGTAAATACACAAAAGAGAAAGGAACCAAAGCATACCTCTATTTAAAAAAAAACTCATCAAATCAAAAGGAAGACATCAAGAGAGGAAGAAAGGAAAAAGGAACTACAATGCAGTCAGAAAACAATGAATGAAATGGCAATTAAAAGATCTTACCTATAAATAATTACTTTAACTATAAAGAATTAAATTCTCCAAACAAGGCCACAGAGTAGCTTAATGGACAGAAGAAGAAAGACAGGAGGAGGGAAAAGGAGGCGGGAAAAGGAAGAAGAAGGAAGAGGAGGAGGAGGAGGAGGAGGAAGATGGAAGAGGAGGAGAGAGGGGGAGGAGGGAGGAGGAAAAGGGAGGAGGAAGGAGAGGGGGAGAAGAAGAAGAATCCCAAAAATGCTGGCTATAAGAGAATCAAGCACTTTAGTTTTAGGACACATAAAGGTTAAAAGTGAAAGGACAAAAAAGATATTCTGTGCAAATGCTCACCGAAGGAGAGCAGGGGTGGTTATACTTGTATCAGTAAAAACAGACTTTTAGTCAAATTCTGTCACAAGTCATTTTATAAGTGATTAATTCATAAAGAGGATATAACAAGTGTAAATATATATGCAACCTACACCAGAGCCTTTAAATATATATAGCAAATACAGACAGATCTGAAGGGAGAACTAGATAACAATACAAAGATAGTAGAGAACTTCAAATTCCCACTCTCAACAATAGCTCTTTTCAGACAGAAAATCAGTAAGGAGAGAGTGGGCTTGAATAACACTTTAGACCAAGTGGAACTAATGGACAGACACAGAACACTCCACCCAACAGCAGCAGAATACACACTCTTCTCAAAAACACACTCAACGTTCTCCAGGATAGATCCTATGTTAGGCCATAAGACAAGTCTTACCCATTTAAAACAAATCATATCAAGTAACTTTTTTGACCATAATGGCATAAAACTACAAATTTTAACAGAAGGAGAACTGGAAAATTAACAAGTATGTGAAAATTATATATATTCAGGAGTACACACTCCTGAACAACCAATGTATCTAAACAGAAATCAAAAGGAAATCAGAGAATATCTTAAGAAAAATGAAAACGGAAAGAAACATACGGGATATTGCAAATGCAGTTCTAAGAACGGAGCTGACAGGGATAAAAGCTTACACTGGGCGGGGGGGAGGGAGGTAGAGGGGAGGGTTATTTATTTATTTATTTATTTATTTATTTATTTAGAGACAGAGCACAAGCCAGGAAGAGGCAGAACGAGGGGGAAACACAGAATCTGAAACAGGCCCCAGGCCCTGAGCTGCCAGCACAGAACCCAATGCAGGGATAGAACCCACAGACTTCGAAATCATGACCTGAGCCATGACCTGAGCTGAAGTCAGACGCTTAGCCAAATGAGCCACTCAGGTGCCTCAAGGGGGAAAAAAAGCCTTAAGTAAATAACTTCATACCCCAAGGAACTAGAAAAAAAAAAAACCTAAGCCCAAAGTTTGTATAATGAAGGTAATGATAAATATAAGAGCAGATATAAATGAAAGACACTTAAAAGACAATAGAAAAGATCAATAAAACCAAGGGTCGGCCCTTTGAAAAGATAAAGTTGAAAAACTTTTAGCTAGTCTGACTTAACCAAAAACAGAGAGACAGAGAGAAGACTCAAATAAATATTATAAACAAAAGACAGAGCTCCACTACTGGAGTGAAGGATTGTAGGCAATGAAGGATTTGGAGAAGAAAGGCAGCAAGTTGAGGGTTGGTTAAATGTTTATAAACTCTGAGAAATAGTGAAAATAAATGAAAGAGGGCTAAATTTGGAATGATGCGAATTTCATAAAATAAAGATTATGATTAATCCACTTTCATCCAAAGAATGAAAAAAATTTAATCCCTATAAGAATACAAAAGAATTGACAACTGGTACTTAGAATAAGGTATTAAGAAAGCTTTAATTTTTACTTGTTTGGTAACTTTTGAATTTTGTAGCACATATTTTTATTGCCTAAATTTTTTAATGAAAAATTAATGTAACATCAAAACCACATACACTGTCATCGTTGGTAACCTACTCAATGGAAATAACAGAATGTTGATGTAAGAATATTTCTTGTCTGATCATTTGTGATGAAAAAGAAATAGAATAATCGAATGTCTACAGTAGGGAATGGCTTAAAATACTAATATACTAGAAATATTCAGAAGCTTTAAAAACAGTGAGTTAGATCTATATGTATTCACCTGGGAAAATGTCCACTATTATTTAAGTGCAAAAAAAATTGTCATGAAATATGTCACTACAGGCACTAAAACCTTCCACATACATGCAATAAACCCTTTATATTTGCAGGCATGCTTGAGCAGGAAGGAGCAACACAGACTCAGTGGCTCTCACAGATTTGTGGGAGGGGAAGAAACTGTTTTCATTTTATTTCTGCCACTTCACTGGTTTCAGTGAAAACACTATTTCATAAAATTTATTTCCAATACTGGTTATTATAGTATCTCAGAAACAGCACTGGAACTAAAGCAACTTTTACCTGTTAATAATCTTTTCCATTTTCCTGCTTGAAGCTTTTTTCTTTATTTAAAAAAAATTTTAATGTTATTTTGAGAGAGACAGAGTGCAAGTGGGGGAGGGGCAGAGAGAGAGGGAGACACAGAATCCGAAGCAGGCTCCAGACTCCGAGCTGTCAGCACAGAGCCCGACGTGGGGCTCGACCCCACGAACCGTGAGATCATGACCTGTGCCGAAGTCAGACACTTAACCGACTGAGCCACCCAGGTGCCCCGAAGTTTTTTATTTTTTCCTCAAGGATCATTGAAATAAATCAATACTAATGAAATTCAGTATTTCACCAACTTTTATCTTAAAAAAAAAAGAAAACATAAATTGCTAAAAATAATTTCATGATGCTAAACTAGGATGGGGAGAGAGAAGAGGAAACCTTACTGGCATGTCAACAGTATGAAGTGTCTGGTGTATGTTAAATTGTAAGCCATGATTAAAGGCCTTTCCACAGTCATAAGGTTTCTTCCCAGAATGAATTCTCTGATGGTGTGAGAAGCTTGAATGATAGCTAAAGGCCTTCCCACACTCCTTACATTCATAGGGCTTCTCACCAGTATGAATTCTCTGATGTTGAATAAGGTGTGAATGAAGTCTAAAGGCCTTCCCACATAGCATACATTCATGAGGCTTCTCACCAGTATGAGTTCTCTGATGTCTTCTGAGGTGTGAGCACTGTCTAAAAGCCTTCCCACATTCCTTGCACTCATAGGGTTTCTCACCAGTATGAATCCTCTGATGTAGGGTAAGTTGTAAGCCATCACAAAAGGCCTTCCCACATTCACTACATTCATAAGGTTTTTTGCCAGAATGAATTTTCTGATGGTGAGAGAAGCTTGAGTGATAGCTAAAGGCCTTTCCACATTCTCTACATTCATAGGGCTTCTCACCAGTATGAATTCTCTGATGTATAGTAAGGTGTGAGCGATGCCTAAAAGTCTTTCCACATTCTTTACATTCATAGGGCTTCTCACCAGTATGGAGTCGTAGATGTTCACTGAGTTGAAAGCCACGAATAAAAGCCTTCCCACATTGCTTACATTCATAAGGTTTTTCACCAGTATGAAGTCTCTGATGTTGAGTAAGCTGTGATCGTTGCCGAAAGGCCTTCCCACATTCTTTACATTCATAAGGTTTTTCGCCAGTGTGAATTCTCTGATGCAGAATAAGTTCTGAGCCATAATTAAAGGCTTTCCCACATTCTTTACATTCATAGCGTTTTTCACCATTATGGATTCTCAGGTGTTGTTTAAGTTGTGGACAATGAATAAAAGCCCTCCAACATTCCTTACATTCACTGCACTTGTTACTATTTTGAATTCTCTGTTGAGTAAGATATGATGTATTAAGAGTTTCTGCATATCCCTTACATTCAGAAAATTTTTCTTTAGAATGAGTTCTTCTGTGATCACTAAAAAATAAATGGTAACTGAAGTTTTTCCTACATTCTTTACATCCAAAGATTTTCTCTCTATTATAAAATTCCTGAGTTAGTAAAGAATGTTGGTTAAATACAGGCATGTGCTCATGGTTGATAACAAATTGCCTGAAACAGCCCTCTCTTTCCTGTTGTGTCTCAAACTGAGTATTGCCTTCCCAAAGATCTCTGAAAATGGATTTCTCAGGATTATGACCTTTAAATTCTTCCACGATAGCCCATTGGGACGACTCTGTCTCAAAAATATCTCTTTTTGGAGATAACTTCTTGGCCTCACACCTGGACACCAAGTCTGAAAGATAAGAAACACACTTTAATTGCTGATTTTGTGTGAGAAAAAAATATATCGATGGTAGCAAAGAGAGATAATTGAAAATAATTCACATAGAAGATGAAAGTCTTGGAAAGCTCTAAAATATCATCATGCAACTGAATAAAAAACAAACGGTAAGAACACAGAAAAATGAGAGCTCATAAGAGAAAGTGAGGGAGTTAACTGACAAATCAAGTCGTCAATGGTTCTGAAAAATTTTTAGAAGATTTTATTTTTAAGCACTCTCTATACCCAGCATGAGGCTAAAACCCACAACTCCAAGACTAGGCGTCACAAACTCCACCAACGGAGCCAGCCAGGTGCCCCAACTATCTGAAATTTTGATCTACCTCAGAGTTTGCTATAATTATGGATGTTTAGGAAACATTCTAGATCAAAAGAATCCATATCTACCAGAGATGGTTTTAGAATGAGATCAATTGAGTCAGAATCTATAAAAGTATATGTTTAACACTTTCCACCAGGCCAAAGGATTATGAGATGGAGACTGCTCATTGTCCCCAAATGTCTATTATTCCCCTTTAATATATGGACTGAACTATTGGTTTTTAGTTGAGAACAATGCTGCCCAAAAGAAACACTGCAATTCCCAGGCTCTTTTGCAGAAGAATATGCCATGTAACTTCTTGGCCTCATACCTGTTGAACTGAAATTTAAAACTCCAATTCTTGGGGCACCTGGGTGGCTCAGTCGGTTAAGCATCCAACTTCAGCTTAGGTCATGATCTTGCAGTTCATGAGTTCAAGCCCCGTGTCAGGCTCTGTGCTGACAGCTCAGAGCCTGGAGCCTCCTTCAGAGTCTGTATCTCTCTCTCTGTCTCTCTGCCCCTCCCCTGTTCACACTCTGTCTCTCTCTCTCTCAAAAATAAATAAACATTAAAAATTTTTTTTGAATAAAAAAATAAAAATCTGATTCTTTACCATAAGAACACAGGGCCTCTGCCTAGTAAGAATACCTCATTTTTAGTCCTTTTCCCTTTTATCCATGTGCTACAATATTAATCTCCTTTAAGCAATTAGGATATTCTAAAGTCTTTCCTATCTTAGAGTTTTTCAGAGGCAGTTTCAGAAGAAAAATCTTAAGACTGACAGGTATATGTATCTAACATAATTTTTTCATTTTCCTAATGATGGACATATGGGTTGTTTTCTATTGTTGACTATTATGATTAGTACTGCTATAAACATACTTGTACATTTCTTTTGGTAGAAATAGGACTCCTTTCTGCTACAGGTATACATTTATAAGTGAAATTGTTGCATAAAGAATATGCATTTGTTCAGCTTTAGTTGACACCATCCAAGACTTTCCTCATTTTCTCATCTAACTGTAAGAGTTCCGTTCCTTGCGTGCTCCCCAACACTTTTTGTTGCCAATCTTATATTCAGGAATCCTGGTAGATATGTCACGATACTGCATTGTGGTTTAGTTTGTAATTTCCCTGATGACTAGTGAGGTTGAGCACTTTTACATGTTTATTGGCCAACTGGATACATTTTTTAAAAAAATGTCAACTCAGGTCTTTTGTCCATTTTTACTGATTTTGTATGTGTGTGTGTTTGTGTGGTAAAATTCACATAACATAAAATCTACCAGTTTCACCATTTTGAAGTACACAACTTAGGGGAGCCTGGGTGGCTCAGTCGGTTGAATTCCAACTTCAGCTCAGGTCATGAGCTCTTACTTTTCTGAATTTGAGGGGGGAAAAAACTGTAGGAGAGAAAACACTGATGGCTATCTGGGGAAAGAGCAATCCATGCAGAGAATATAGCAAGTGCATAAAATGAACGCTTCTTTGGCTTAATTAGAGAAACAGCCAGGAGACTTGGATAGCTGAAATCAAGTAAGAGAAGACAGAGACCTGGAGACCATAGAGATTCAATACAAATCTAATAAAACCCCTATGATATTGCTTGAGGAACTTGAAAAACTGACTCAAAAAACATATTTGTAAAAACAAAGTTTAATAACAGCCAAAATACTACTGAAGAACAAAAGTAGAAAATTTATCCTGCCTATGATAAAGATATCATAAAGACTTAAAAATTAAGACAATGTGGTAATTACAGAGGGCTTGAGCCACAGAAAGACTAGAAGCAGACTCACAGAGGAAGCATTACAGGTCACTGAAGAAAGAATAAGTGATATTCGAACTAGTTACAGATATAAAAAAATTACTGAGCCCCCACCATACACCATAAATACACAAACTCTAAATGGATTAAAGACTTGCAAGTTAAAGGAAAAGCCAAAAAGCTTCTCCAAGATGATCACAGCAGCCACGCCAGGTACGCCGGCAGGGAGTCGGCTGGATTTGTCCTCCTCCCGGTTAGAGGAGGTGGGTATGAAAACTGGTTGTTTCCCTACGCTGTTCTGGAAAGACCACAGAATGGCAATTATTTAAGAAAAAGCAAACAAACAAAAAACAACTGAACAACAACAACAACAAAAAACCACACATGTTGCTAGAAAAAGATCAGTGGTGGTGGTGGTGGTGACGTAAAAGTGAAGCACTCCAAAGGTGGCAGGGTGGCTCAGTCAGTTAAGTGTCAGACTTGTGATTCCAGCTCGGGTCATGATCTCATGGTTTGTGGGATCAAACCCCACACAGAGCTCTGTGATGACAGCACACAGCCTGCTTGGGATTCTCTCTCTTCCTCTCTCTTTGCCCCTGTCCCATGTTCTCTCTCTCAAAATAAATAAATATAAAAAAAAAAAAATCCAAAGTACTCCATACACACTGTCTTTATGATCTCCCACCTCTTCAAAGAAATCAAAGCAAATATCACCAAAAAATCACATTATAAAGTGCATTCTTAAAAGATTTAAAATCTCAATTACAAAGACAGTGTAAACTCCTTCCTGCTTCTCCCTTACATAAAACCAAAAACTCTAAAAATAACTATCACCCAACAGAAAACTAATTTTGAGAGCTGGAAGGAAGATGGTTTATTGATTTCAATTCTCTGGATTTGAGGAACTACCACATGGTGAGTTCTCTGGGTTTTCTTTTTTGTTTTTTTCCTGTTCATTTGTTAATTCCACTGTAATTAACACAGAATGCTAAATTTGTTTTAGGTGTACACTACCGTGATTCAACAGTTCTACACATTACTCACCGCTCATCACCATTAAGCATACTCTTAATCCCGTTCCCCTATTTTACCCACCCTCCCACCCACCTCCCCTCTGGTAACCATCAGTTTTCTTCTCTGCATTTAAGAGTGTTTTCTGGGGGCACCTGGGTGGCTCAGTCGGTTAAGCACCGAATTCAGCTCAGGTCATGATCTTACAGATTGTGGGTTCAAGCCCCATGTCAGGCTCTGTGCTGACAGCTCAGAGCGTTGAGCCTGCTTCAGGTTCTATGGCTCCCCTTCTCTCTGCCCCTCCCCTGCTCATTCTCTGTCTCTCTCTGTTTCTCAATAATAAATAAATGTTAAAAAATTTTTTAAAGAAAAAAAGTATTTTTTGTAGCTTTTTATTTTTGTTTCTTAAATTCCACATATGAATGCAACTGATTATTTGTTTTTCTCTATTTCATTTAGCATTACACACTCTAGATCCATCCATGTTGTTGCAAATGGCAAGATTTCATTCTTTTTTCTGGCTGAGTAATCCATTCATCTACTGATGGACACTTGGCTTGCTTCCATATCCCGGCTATTGTAAATAATGTGGCAATAAACAAAGGGGGTGCATGTGTCTTTTCAAATCAGTGTTTTCATATTCTTTGGGGCGCCTGGGTGACTCAGTCAGTTGAGCGTTTGGCTTTGGCTCAGGTCATGATCTTGCGGTTTGTGGGTTTGAGCCCCACGTCTGGCTCTGTGCTGACAGCTCAGAGCCTGGAGCCTGCTTTAGATTCTGTGTCTCCCTCTCTCTCTGACCCTCCCCTGCTCATGCTGTCTCTCTCTCTCTCTCAAAAATATAAAACATTAAAAAAATTTTTTTCATATTCCTGCTATAAACACCCCATAGTATAATTACTAGATCATATGGTAATTATATTTCTAATTTTTTAACGAAACTTCGTACTGTTTTCCACAGTGGCTGCACCAGTGTGCACCCCTACCCCACGGCAGGAGGGTTCCTTTGTCTCCAAATCCTAACACTTGTTGTTTCTTGTTTTTTATTTTAGCCATTCTGATAGGTGTGAGGTGGTATCTAGCTCATTGTGGTTTTGATTTACATTTCCCTGATGATCAGTAATGTTGGACATCTTTTCATGTCTGCTGGCTATCTGTATGTCTTCTTCCCAATTTTTAATTGGATTATTCGGTTTTGGGCTGTTGAGTTGTATCGGTTCTTTATATATTTTGGATACTAGCCCTTTATTGGATATGTCATTTGCAAATTTTGGTAGGCTGTCTTTTAGTTTTGTTGATTGTTTCCTTTGCTGTGTAGCAGCTTTTTACTTTGATGAAGTCCCATTAGTTTATTTCCCTTGTATCAGGAGATATATCTAGAAAAATGCTGCTATGGCCAATGTCAGAGAAATTATTGCCTATGTTCTCTTCTAGGATTTTTATGGTTTCAGGTCTCACTTTGAATTTATTCATGTGTATGATGTAAGAAAGCAGTCCAGTTTCATTCTTCTGCATGTAGCTGGCCAGTTTTCCCAACACCATTTGTTGAAGAGACAGTCTTTTTATCATTGGATATTTATGCCTCCTTTGTCCTAGATTAATTGACCATATAATTGTGGATTTATTTCTGGATTTTTTATTCTGTTCCATTGATCTATGTGTCCAATTTTGTGCCAGTACCATACTGTTTTGATTACTACAGCTTTGTCATGTATCTTGAAATCAGCTAATTTTTCTTCAGATACACTCCCCCCCCCCTTTTTTTCCTCTCTTCTCTTTTTGGGATCCCTACAGTGTGAATATTATTATGCTTGATGGTGTCACTGAGTTCCCTTATTCTATTTTCATTTTTTATAATTCTTTCTTCTTTCTCCTGTTCAGCTTAATTGCTTTCCATTAGCCTGACCTCCATTAGTCAGGTCACTGATCCATTCTTCTTCTTCCTCTAGTCTACTATTTATTCTATGTAGTGTATTATTAATTTGAGTTCTTCATCTCTGATTGGTTCTTTTTAAATGTTTTTTGTCTCTCTGTTGAGGGTCTCCCTGAGTTCCTCTATCCACTCTTTTCACAAGTCTTTTCACAAACTTGTTAAAGTTTATGACTTCAAATTCTCTATCAGGAATATTACTTATCTCCATTTCACTTATGTCTCTTGCTGTGATTTTTGTCCTGTTCTTTTATTTGCGACATATTCCCCTAACTCTCTCTGTTTGTTTCTATGTGTTAGGAAAGTTGGCCATGTCTCCTCTTGAAAGTGGGGGCTTATTTTTTTTTTTTAATTCATTTATTTTGAAAGAGAGAGATAGAACATGAGCAGGGGACGGGGAAAATAAAAAGGGACAGAGAGAACCCCAAGCAGGCTCCGCACTGCCAGCATAGAGCCCAATGCAGGGGTTGAACTCATGAACCTATGAGATCATGGCCTAAGCCAAAACCAAGAGGCAGATGCTTAACAGACTGAGCCACCCAGGTACCAGAAAGTGGTGGCCTTTTAAAGAGGTCCTGTTGTTCCCTGCAGTGCAGTGTCTTCAGTTTCCCAGAATCTGGCACTTTAGGGGTGTTTTCTATGTGTGCTGCATGTGCCCTATTGCTGTGGCTGAGCCATGTTTACCTTCAGTCTAGTCATCTGCAAAGGTCCTCTTCTTGGTACCTGTGTGTTTAGTGGGCCAGTCTGGGGCTGCTTTGGGCTTGAGGTAGGTTAAACTAAGTGTTTGCCAGAGATGCAGTAGCACCAAACTTCAGGACACTCTCTGTGTTGTTCCCTGGAAGGTTTTCATTGGTGGGCAGGGCCAACAGTCAGACCAGATGTCAGCCGCCAGCCCACTGCTGGGGCCAAAGTCGAACTGGTGTGTGTGGTTATGTTCCCCTGTTCCCAGGGCAGGAGTCACTTTGGAGTGGTGCTGGCCCCAGCTGGAAGCACTTACACCCTGTCACATTTGTGGCCCCAGTTTGGAGAACTCCTGCCAGGCCAGGTTGGAGGGGCAAGATCCATAGAACATGGGGCAAGACACACAGTGTGAGCAAGGCTCGCACTGGTCTGCAGTGGAAGAGGACCGGTAGCTACACTAGAGAGCTGCTGAGGGCGAGTCCCCTGCTAGCAAGAGCCGGGGCATACCGTCCTCAGCAAGGTAGGTGGAGGGTGTACACGCTGTGTTGGTTCCCACAAGTATCTATGCTGGGGGTCAGGGAGGGAAATGGCGCCCACCAGCTCGTTTGCTCTTGGAGAAGTCTCCCATAGGTCCCTGCCCCTCCAACACACCTCTGAGATTAGCAAATAAGTCTTCCTATGTACCCAAGGTGTTTTTCAGATTGCTGATTCTATGCTACATCTCAGAAGGGCTGTTTGTTATGCTGCCTCTTTAAGGGTGGGGATTCAGTTTCCTATCACCCTCCTCGCTCTCCTAGAGTTAAGCCTGCTAAATTTTTAAAGTTTCAGATGTTAAGTGTCACTGATTTAAGAACTTGTGAAGTTAAGCCCCTCTGGCTTTCAAAGCCAAACGTCGTGGGGATTCATCTTGCCGGTGTGGGTCCCCACGCCTGGGATGCCTAGGGTGGGATCTGTCCTCTTCCTTGTCATTGCCTGTGGTGTCCCTCCCGCCAGCAGACATTCTTGCAGGTCAGTTTAGCTCCTGCTCACATCTCTGCCCTCCCCACTCTTTGCAATGCTGTGGCTTCCCTACACTTAGCTGTGGACAGTCTGTTCTGGTGGCCTTCAGGTCATTTTCTGGGTTATTCACCCTGATGTGGATGTTATCTAGGTATATCTGTGGGACAAGGTGAGCTTAGGATCCTCTTATTTCACCATCATCCCAGGAAGTTTTTCCCTGGATTTTCTTTCTATCTCTCATATACCCCCATAATAGGCACCAGACAGCAGGCCTGCAACCAATAACAGGTGTGCATGTGCACACACACACCAAGAGGAATCTACTCTGTCTAGCCAAAAGGCCAGGAGCAGGGAAGCCCAAGAGACTTAGTGGGATTCCTAGCACTTGCTCCACAACCTAGACCCTAGCAACAGTTTCATCAGCTGGCTGCAGAAGCAGCAAGAATTCTCAGTGACTGATCTACCACTAACAGCAGCAAGAGAAAATCTCCTGATGTACAACCCCCCACTTCACAACCAGAGCACTGGCTGACAGATCAATTCACCCAGAAAGGTACTGTTAGCAGAGTGTTGCATCTCCCTGTCCTCTGCCCAGTGACATAAGGAAATCCATGCCCAGTGGCTTCTGTATCTCAGTGAAGCTCAATGTATCTCAATGGTTTCTGCCTCCCTCATCCCACAGAAGGTAGCCAAGCTATACTGGGGATCCACAGAAGCTATCTGTCCCTGCAGATAACACCGTCAGGGATTGAGCAGGAGTGCCAGCAGTACCAGAATATAAAGCATATCAGAATAGAATTGAAAGGGCTCTGAAAACTAAGCAGCCATTAGAACTAAAGGCTATAAAAGTAAGCCAGATCTAAACACCAAGCCTAACAGCATGACTTCCTGCTAAAAAGAAGATTTAAATAGATTTAAGTAGAATCAAGACTCTCTCAACATAGTAAGTAAAATGTCCAGGATACATACCAAAAGCCAGGAAAACCAAAATCAGAAGGAGAAAAGAAAATCAACTGAGATCAAAGCAAGATTAATTAGATGCTGGAACCACCTGACAAATCTTTTATAGTGGTCTTCATAAAAAGGAATTGACAATCAATTATAAACTCTCTTTTAACAAATAACAGACTATTTCAGAAAAAGTAGTACTTATATAAAAGAAGTGCAATGAAAAATATAATAGCCATTATAAAAAGATACACTACATGGTCACTAGAGTAGACATAACAGAAGCTAGAAATCAGTGAACTTAAAGACAGAATTTACTTAATCTGAAAAACAACCCTGTGGAACAGTAACAAAAGATTGAACATTTATAACCTCCAAGTCCCAGAAAGAGAGAAAAAGACTGTGGGACTGAAAAAGTATTCAAAGATATAACAGTTGACCTTTCCAAATTTCATATAAGACACAAATCTATAGATTTTTAAAACTCAGCAAATACCTAATAAGATAAGTCCAGAAAATCAAAACTAGCACACTCATGGCTGAAACAAACAAACAAACAAACAAACAAAAAAATATATATATATTTAAAATAGGAAGACACACATTATATATTGATGATTTAAAAACACCAAAAGACTGGATTTCTCATTTGAAACCACAGAGACCGAAAGGAAACACCACAATAGTTTTCGAGTACTAAAAGAAAAGAAATGTCAACCTCAAATTGTATATGCAGTAAAATTATTCTTAAGGAATGAAGAAATAAAGGCATTCTCAGACAAAGGAAAGCTAAGAAAATCTGATGTTGCAGACATGCCCTTCAAGAGTGGCTAAAGGAAGCTCTCCCCACACAAAGAAAATGATAAGAGAAGAAGGCTGAGACCCTCAGAAAGGAAAGAACAATAGAATGGGCAAAAAAGAAGAAAGCATAATAGGATATCCTTTACCTCATGAGTTTCTTTAGTACTATTTTATGATAAAGGAAAAATTATACCACTGTCTCATGTGGTGATAAATATATGTAAAAGAAATACTTTAAACAATTATACTAAAGAAGTGGAGAGGGTAAAGGGACCTCAATGGATGTGAAGTTTCTACATTTCACTTGAAGTGGTAAAATGTCAACACCAGCAGGCTGCAATAAGTATGTACATATATGCTAATGCCTACATCAAACAATAAAATAAAAATAAAACAACAAAAGCAAAGTATTAAAAACATAAATAAATCAAAATGGTACACTAGAAATGTTTGAGTAACTCACAGGTAGGCAAGAAAAAAGAAACAAAAAAAAAACAACAAAATGGCAGACATAAGCCTTAATTTAGCAATAATTTTTTCAAGAATTATTTAAAAGGTAAATGGTCTAAATCACCAATTAAAAGACAAACACTGTCACAATGGACACATAACATGACTCAACATGGTGACTATGAGAAACTTATTTCAAACATGGCAGGTTGAAAGCAAGAGTAGAAAAAATATATATCATGTATACATTAATCAAAATAAAGTAGAAATAAAAAAGAAAGTAGAAATAGCTATATTAATATCAGATAGAGTAGACTTTAGAATAAAGAAAACTAATAAGCACCACCAACACAGCTTCAAAATACATGAAGCAAAAACTGATATAGCTGAAGGGAGAAAGAGACAAAGCACAATTATAGCTGGGGACTCAAATACTCTACTCTCAGCAACTGACAGAACTACCAGACAGAAAACCAGCAAGGACAGAGAAGAACTGAACAAGACTATCAACAATAGGATGTAATCCACATACATGGAACATGCCACCTAACAACAGCAGAATACACAGTGTTTTCAAGGACACAATGAACATTCCCCAAGACAGACCATACTCTAAGTTATGAAGCAAATCTTAAATTTAGAGTAATTAAAATCATCACAGATCAGTGATGAATAGTCATTGATTTAACCTTGCCCAAAGAGAGATCTAGCTTTGTCTTCATGTCCAGGGGGAAAACCTCTACAAAGAATGTCTATGTAGGACCATGGCTACCAGAGAGTCTAACAATGGGATTTATGATGTAGGCTTTGAGCTATGTGGTGTCATTTCTCCTCCAGAGAGACAGGAGTCCAAAGGTATCAGCTCTCCCTCCTGAGAAGCTGGAAATTAAAGGTCAACCACATGGCAGCCAACCCAGAGCCCAATAAAAGTTCTGGACACCAAGATTCGGGTGAGTTTCTCTATTTGGCAATAACACTACATGAATATGGTTATACACAGTTGATGGGAAAAGTTACCACTGTCTGATCCCATTGGGTGAGTGCAAATGGAAGCTCCATGGCTCTGCCAATGAGTTTCTTCCTTGGCTGGTTTTAATCGGCAACCTTTTACTGTAATAAACTATAACTGTGAGGAAGAGAGCTTTCAGTGAGTTCTAAGAGTCCTTTAGTGAATTCTCTAATCTAAGAGTAGTCTTAGGAACGCATGAATTTCCTTTTGAGGTCAAAAATAAGAGAAGACTCTCTTTCACATGAGACCATAATGGAACCAAACTGTATATCAATAAAAGAAAGGCAGTAGGAACACTTCCAGACACCTCCAAGTAACTCACTTCAAAAGAATTAATAGGTGAAAGAGAAAGTCTCAAAGAAAAAAAATTTGTAAGGATTATGAGAATACACACACACACACACACACACACATCCTTTAATATATATAATGAATTATAGGGATAATAAGAAACTACATATAAATTTACATTCATAATCCTGAAAACTTAGAATGGACCAACTCCTTGAAAATCTGAATCTACCAAAACTCAGCCAAAATGAAATAGGTCATCTAAGTAGTCGGATAACCATGAAAAAAATTAAATTTATAATTTTAAAGATTCCAAAAATGAAATCGCCAGTCTACATGGTTTCACTGAAGAATTTTACCAAACATTCCCAGAATGATGTACACAATTTCTTTCAGAAAACAGAAGAGAACGCTTCCCAACCTACTTTATAAGGTTATTTTTACTCTGGTACCAAAACCAGACAAAGTCAGCACACACAAAATAACTGCAGACCAACATCTCCATGAATTTAAATGATATATAATGATTAAGTGGGATTTATTCCAGGTATGAAAGGCTGATTCATATTCAAAACTCAATGTAATCTATCATATCAACAACTAAAGAAGAAGAAAATCATATGATCATAGGAATAACCATTTATGATTTAAAAAAAAAACCACCTCTCAGGGCATTAGAAAAAGAAGAGAACTTCCTCAACTTCATAAAGAACATCTACAAAAAACTTAGAGCTAACATACTTTATAGTTTATGGTAAAGACCAAATCCTGAATGCTTTCCCCCTAAAATTGGGAAAAAGAATGTCCACTCTTAACACTCTTATTCAATATAGCCCTGAAAGTTTTAGCTACTCTAATAAGGCAAGAAAATAATAGGGCACAGACTGGAAAAAAAGGAAATAAGTTATCTATTAGCAAATGATATGACTGTCTACAATAATGAATCTACGAGGAAATAAATGAGTAAGGTCACAGAATACAAGATCAACATATAAAATCAATTTAATTTCTAAACATTGACAATAAGCAACAACCAAAATAAAAAGGCAATACCATTTGTACATGCTCCCAAATAATGAAATACTTAGGTAAAGACTAGACATCAAACAAAAAAAACAAAACCCCTCACAATTCATATCCAACAAAGCCTATCTAGAATACATAAAGAACTTTGAAAATTCGAGAGTAAAACACCAAATGATCAAATTAGAAAATGGGCAAAAGACATGAACATACATTTCTCTAAAGAAGATACACAGATAGCAAATAAACACATAGGAAGATATGCAACATAATTTTCTATTAAGGAAATTCAAATTAAAACCACATTGAGGTATCACTACACACCTATGAGAATGTCTAACATGAAAAGCAGATATAACACCAAATGCTGGCTAGGATCCAGTGAAACCAGATGACTCGTACATTGCTGGTGAGAATATAAAAGAGCTTTATTCCAGCCTTATTTTCATAAAAAAAATTTACATGAACATAAGGAACGTATATATGTTCATGTTTATGTGTGTATATATAAATATAACTTATATAATCTATATTCTTACATTCACGTATATGAGATAGAAGGAAAAAAAGCCAATTTCAAAAGGACACATACTGCAGGATTCCGTTTATAAACAATCATGAAATAACATAATTCTATAGATGTAGAACAGACTCGTGGTTACCAACGGTTAGGAATGAGGGACGGAGGACAGGTACAGCAGTAACAAGCAGAAGGGAGCCTTATGTGACCTACTGTCTCGTATTCTGACCACTGCAGTAGTCAAAACTGCACAGAGGGGGACACACACACACACACACACACACACACACACACATGCATGTGTGTATAATTACAGAAGTCTGAAAAAGTCCTATGGATTGTACCAATGTCAACTTTTCAGGATGATACTGTATTGTTGTACAAGATGTTAACACTAGGGGAGGCTGAAGGAACGGCATAAGGGACTGACTTCCCTACACGTTTCTTCACAACTTCCTGTGAATCTATAATTATTTCAAAATTTAAAGTTTTAATTTTTCTTAATGTTCATTTATTTTTTGGGGAGAGACATAGCGGGAATAGGGGAGGGGCAGAGTGAGGGAGACACAGAATCTGAAATAGGTTCCAGACTCCCAGCTGTCAGCACAGAGCTTGACGTGGGGCTGGAACTCATGAACCGTGAGATCATGATGTGAGCCAAAGCAGGACACTTAACCAACCGAGCCACCCAGGCACCCCTCAAAATTAAGTTTTAAAAAAGAAATTACCACACCTATGCAAAAAATAAGGTGGGGGGGGCATGGCCAGGCATCAAAATTTGATAGAATGACATCCTTAAATGAAAACAAAACACTTAGGAGAGTATGTATCATTTTCCATGACTCCCTCCATATTAGTTTCTTAAAGCTGATTAACAAAGAACAAAGCTGACATGGTTTAAAACAACAGAAATACACTCTTTCACAGTTCTGGAGCACTAATACTGGATCACAGATACCATCAAAGACCTGCCGTTGGCCTCCACTACATAGGTGTAGGAGAGGACCCTACACTTTCCTAGAGGACCTCCTTCCCGGCCATCCCGCTGCCGTCTCTACTTCCTCAATGCAATTTTCTTTAACTTTTCCAATTTCTAATCACGCTTCAATTTTCCTACTATAACATTAGAACATATGTTCTTGATCCACTACTGTTAACACTTTTAAAAAGGTATTCCTGTCACCCAGTAAAGTGATAGGCATTTTTTAAAATTAATAAATACTCTGTTGATTGTGTCCTTTGATGAATAGAAGTTTTTAAGTCTGGCATACTCGCATTTGTCTATGTTTGTTTTGGTTATCTATACCTTGCTTGGTGTCATATCCCAGAAATCACTGCCAAATCCAGTGTCATGAAACTTTTCCCCTAAGTTTTCTTCTAGTTTTGGGTCTTACATTAGTTCTTTGTATTATTTTGAGTTAATTTTTGTATATGGTATAAGGTAAGGGTCCAACTTTATTCTTTTGCATATGGGTATCCAGTTTTCCCTACACCATTTGTTCATGACACAGTCCCTTCCCCCACTGAATGGTCTTGGCACTCTTGTCTGCAATCATTTGGTCATATATCTAAGGGTTTATTTCCAGACTTTCTATTCTATTCCACTGCTCTATATGTCTGTCTTTATGCCAGCACTACTGTACTGCTCATATAATGTTGTAATTAGTTTTTAAATCAGATTTTCCCTAATGTGTCTAAAATAACCTTACCAGCAAAACATTCTGACCACTTGGCCTAATCCTTGAAACAGCTTCCTGCTTCCTGATCATTGCTCACTCACCTGGGCACTGTTTTCCTGTCACTTCCCTCACAACCATCCAGGGCTCCATCCCTTGCTCTAATGAAGAGATCACAGCTGGCTTAGAAAGAGAAAGTCCTGGTTGTAAGAAAAGAAATGGAGATGAGGAGGAATCGAAGTGCCCAAATACAATGATTCAGAATTGATCAAAATAGATACACTACAGTGCAACATGGTACTTGATAAAGTCTGTAGAAGAAGAAAAAGTAAACACTCATATTTAGGTAAACTCAAGATTTAAAAAAAAAAACACAAATAAATAAGTGATAAAATGCTGTTTAAATTAAATACACTTTCTGTCCCTACTTTGCTATGAGGAAAAAAACAGCTTCCTAAGTATCCTTATTTCAGATATTTTTCAATGACATATGAAAAGTTCTTAGACTGTAACTCTCAAATGTAAATTGTTTAAAAGAGAGCACATTAGTTGTAGGAAATGGAAGTGTTCATTTGAGCACTAAATAGTGATATTTCTTGATCTAGCCCACCGCTACATTAATTGGGAAAGCTACTTAGTTTTAACCTGTGCTAGGGCACCTGCAGGTTATGTACAGTGGAAGGGAAACAAAAGATGAAGTGGTTTCTTTGATGACTGAACTAATTAATAATTAATATCAAATAATTAAGCATGCATTTTACTGGTGCAGAATTCCAATTCTGTTCTTTAATCATCAAGGAAGAACGTCAATTATAAGTACCAGAGGAAGGTGTAAGGACAGGGAAAATGAAGGTGCACCTCTATGTAGGTGTGCACATTTCTATGCAAAGAGAAAAGTCATCTAGTTATTTGAAAGGTATCCCTGAAATCATGGAGAAAAAAAGCACAAATTCCAAGAAACACATTCTAAATTATAAGAGGCAGATAATTTTACCCAGTGACACCAAGTTGCTATAGTTCTCCAACATCACATCTCTGTACAAACTCCTCTGCGTAGGGTTCAGGCATTCCCATTCCTCCTGAGAGACATCTATAGCCACATCTTTGAACATCACCAACCCCTACAATGACAAATCACAGTACCATTTTTGAAATTATAATAGATATTTTTCAAAAGGAAGCAGAGGTGCTAAAGAAAACATGCAGGACAGGGGTAGTGTGTACAGTGTACAGTGAGAATATACGAAAAGGTTGGAAGCTTGTGACATGGGTCAAAAAGGGATTCAGGGCGCCTGGGTGGCTCAGTCGGTTAATCGTCTGACTTCGGCTCAGGTCATGATCTCACAGTTCATGAGTTCAAGCCCTGCGTCAGGCTCTGTGGGCAGAGCCCACTTTGGATCCCCTGTCCCCACTCCTCCCCTGATTGTGCTCTCTCTCTCCCTCTCAAAATAAACATTAAAAGAAAAAAAAGTTTCAGCGGGACTAAAGCAGAGTGCCTGCGTGTTCTTAAAAATTCAATTTATGCAGACACATCCTCTTGCACAGGGTGGAAAACTGTTAATTAGTCATCTAGAAATTTAAAAAGTAGACGTTCCCAACTAAGTTAAATAGCTGGAAATTTTTTAATCTTTCCAGATGTGTTATGTAAATCAAGAAAAAGGACTTGAAGATTTTTCTTCATCATTATGACTATTATCTCATAAGCATTTTTTACTTTTCATGCAAATTCTTCAGTAAATATCCACTATAGCTTGTACTTTCCAAGGACAGAGATAGAACCACAGTTCCCATCCCATATGCTCTTCAGTGTAACCCTGACACGCCCCCACACCACTGCTATAGGGTCTATGTTCTCTGACCTTCAACCTGATCCTGGGAAAGCAGGTTAACTTACTCAACTTATCAAGTATAGCAGAAATGACTATGTGACTTCTGAAGCTAGATTATAAAAATGTCTCTCTATCCAGTGAGACCCTATACCAATTCCCATAATGTAGATTTGAAGAAGTAAAAATTGTGGAAAAGTCCAAAGATTTCCCCTATGTGATTCAATTAACCATTCTCCCCTGACAACAGCAGTTCCTGTGAAGACATCTTAGCTAGGTGGCTGGCGTCTCTCCTACAGTCTCCCTCTGTCCTCAATCTCACACCATCCTCTCTGCCCCCCACTGCTGGTGCCAACAACTGTCCCTCCTCTAAAATCTAATGTATCATTTCATCAGACTATACATGCGTTATTTCTACTTATTACAGAG
>NC_043715.1:43100118-43106026 GCF_006229205.1 Suricata suricatta | reverse complement strand
GAGAGAGAGCACGCACACATGCACGAGCAGGGGATGGGCAGAGAGAGAGGGGGAGAGAGAATTCCAAGCAGGCTCTGTGCTATCAGAGTGCAGTCTCTGGTCACCTTTACATGGTCACTCACCACACTCATACCTCTTCTCCTCTTCTTACCCAACTTAAATTCTATGTTCAACTAATCGTCTAACTTTGAAATGACTGCTAAGGTGAACTGCCTTTTCATACTTGCTTAGCAAAGCCCGAATTCTAGATAAATCTAATTCTCTTCTTACTCTGTCACTGTATCTATGTAGCTAAATACGACTAGAGAAAATCACCGATCTTAATGATGGGTTTTCATTTTTATATTTTATTTTCCTTCCTTAAGTGGTTCAGAAAAAAGATAAACGTTCAGATGTCTTACTCCCGCCCTGTCCTTTTCATTGTCTCTCATCTCCCAATCCCTTCCAGACGTGCAATTTTATAGGTTTCTTTGTACGTCTTTGCAATGTTTTGAAGCAAATACAAATATATACACATGTATTATTTTCCACACTTTCACACAAAAGGTAACATACTATAATATACATATTGTTCCTTATTTTATTTTTAAATTCTAAGGTTAGTGGTCTCCTCATTGGTCTGCAGGTACACAGCATCATCTTTTTGTGTTCATCATAGTTTATTTAACCATGCATCTATAAAAGGACACTTGGGTTGTTTCCAATCTTTTGGTATAACAAACAACGGTGCAATGGATACTGCCATGAATATTCATCTTGTAGACATACAGGTATACCTGCAGCAGAAAGTCTCAGAAGTTAGACTGCTAGGTCAGATTGGAAAACGCGCTTGTAATCTTGGTAGATGCTATCAAATTGCCCTTCGCGGCAGCTGGACAATTTTCTCAGACACCAGCAACATGTGAGAGTACCTGTTTCCTCACAGCAAAGCCAGTAAAGCATTTTGTCAAAACATTTTGTTTTTATCAATTTAATAAGGTAAAGAAATTGTATGTCAGTAGAATTTTAATTGGTATTTCTTGAATTATGAGTTGAGTATTTTTCTTTTTTAAGGGTTATGTTTCTTTTTCTGTGAAGTTTCTGTTCATAGACTTTGACTCTTATCCTACTGGGGTTTTGGTCTCTTTTTTAAATTTCTTAGTCTTCATAGGGGCACCTAGGTGGCTCAGTTGGTTAAGTGTCTGACTTTGGCTCAGATCATCTCACAGTTCATGAGTTTGAGCCCCACGTCGGGCTCTGTGCTGACAGCTCAGAGCCTGGAGCCTGCTTTGGATTCTGTGTCTCCCTCACTCTCTGCCCTAACCCCACTGGTGCTTGCACTCTCTCTCTCTCTCTCTCAAAAATAAATTAACGTTAAAACAAATTAAAAGATAATAAATGTTTTAGTCTTTATAAATTAGGTTAAGTTTAATGCCTGTATGTGAATTGTAAAAACATTCTCCATTTTGTCATTTCTCTTCTGACTTTGCTTACCAGTGTTTGTACTTGACATACAGAAGTTTTTCATCCTTTTTTTTATGTTTTGGTTTTTTTTATTTTTGAGAGAGAGAGACAGCGTGAGCAGGGGAGGGTCAGAGAGAGAAGGAGTCACAGGATCTGAAGCAGCCTCCAGGCTCTGAGCTGTCAGCACAGAGCCTGACGCAGGGCTCGAACCCATGAACCATGAGATCATGACCTGAGCCGAAGTCAGACACTTAACCGACTGAGCACCCAGGCACCCCAGAAGTTTTTCATTCTTATGTTGTCAAATTTGTTAATACTTTCACTTTTAGTTCCTACAATTTTGAGTCCTTGTTAGAAAATCCTTCCTCACATCAAAGTTATAATAAAGGAATTCTCCCATGTTTTAATCTAATAATGTTATAATTGCATTAAAATTCTTTTATTAAAAATTTTTACTGCTTATTTATTTTTGAAAGAGAGACAGAGACAGAGCGAGAGTGGGGAAGAACCAGGAAAAGGGAGACACAGAACCCAAAGCAGGCTCCAGGCTCCGAGCTGTCAGCATAGACCTGATGCAGAGCACAAACTCCCGAACTGCGAGATCATGACCTGAGCCAAAGTCAGACACTCAACCAACCGAACCACCCAGGTGCCCCTATAATTGCATTTTAAAAACGTAATCATTCAGTTTAATTGAAGCTGATTCTATGTGGTACATGAGATATCCACTGACTGGGCTTATTCTTTTCCAAAATGGCTACCTAGCTATCTAACACCATCCATCAACAGTCTATTTTAACCAAGGAGTTAAATGAATTCTACTGTGAAAACTGTCAAGACCCTGATGAAAGAAAGAAAGACACATGAATGCTTAAGGAATGGAAGAATTAACATTATTAAAATGTCCATACTATTCAAAGGAATATAAGATTCAATATAATCCTTCAAATCCCAATGGCATTTTCCACAGAAATACAACAAACAATCCTAACATTTGTATGGAATCATCACAGACCTCAAATAGCCAAACCAATCTTGAGAAAAAGGAACAATGCTCAAGACATCACATGTCCTAATTTCAAACATTACAAAGCTATAGTAATCAAAACAGTATGGTATTGGCATAAAAACAGACACAAAAAGATTAGTGAAACAGAATAGGGAGCTCAAATACCATATATGGTCAATTAATTTATGACAAAGGAGCCATGAATATCAATGAGGAAAGGACAAAAGGACAGTCTCTTCAGTATATGGTGTTTGGAAAACTTACGATCACTTGCAAAAGAATGAAACTGTACCATTATCTTATACCATACACAAAAATCAACTCAAAATGGATTAAAGACTTGAATGGAGAACCTGAAACTATAAAACTTCTAGAGGAAATCAGAGGTAAAGGTACTTGACATTGGTCTTGATGATGATTTTTAGGTGTGATACCAGAAGAGCAAAGGCAATAATAGCAAAAATAAACAAAGTGACTGCATCAAACTAAAAACCTTCTTTATAACAAAGGAAACCATCAACAAAATGAAAAGGCAACGTACAGGGAGAAAATTATAGTAAATCATTTATCTGATAAGATTTATATAATGGACTCATACAACTCAATAGCAAATAAAACACAAAAAACAAAAAAAAATCTGGTTTAAAAATTGGCAGAGGATCTGAAAAGACATTTTTTCAAGGAAGACATAAAAATGGCCATCAGGTACATGAAAAGGTGTTCAGAATCAGTGATCATCAGGGAAATGCAAATCAAAACCACAATGAGATACCTCCTTGCATCTGTAAGAATGGCTGTTATCAAAAGCACAATACAGAACAAATATTGGCAAGGATGTGGAGATAAGGGAACCTCTGTGCACTGTCGGTGAGAAATGTAAACTGGTGAATGTACTATGGAAAACTATGAAGATTTGTGGGAAGCTGCAAAGATTCAGCTGCCCGGCCACTTACTAGCTGGTAATGTCACTCCCTGAGGGGAGCTGCAAAAATAGGCAGGGGAGCGCCCCTCCCTGCCAGGAGAAGCCAGAAAAACAAAGCTCAATCGCCAACCAGCAGGGTGGTATCAGCCCTTCACGTGCTGTGCTAAAAACTTTAGTTTGTTTCCTTCTTTACCCTAGCTTGACCCTGTTTCCTAGCAACCAACCCTGTCAGTTTCCCGCCCTAAATCCTATATAGGTGTGGGTTTTTGTTTCTTAGAAGAAGTGTGTGTGAGTGTGTGAAGGAGAATAAAGGAGGCTTGATCAGAAACGCTTGTCCTGCCTCACTCTCTGTGCTCCCCTTCCAGCCCTACTCTCCCTCCCTCCCTCAGGAACGGACCCGCAAGGAATGACCTCCTAGCCACCGGGTGGAAATGACAACTGATGCTCCAACGTTCGGCTGAGTGAGGGGTCATGACAAAGATTCCTCAAAAAAATTGAAACTAGAACTACCGTGTGATCCAGCAATTCCACTTCTTGGGATTTATCTAAAGGAAATGAAAATACCTATTTGAAAAGATACTGGGACTTCCATATTCACTGCAGCATTATTTACAATAGGCAACAACAACCTATATGTCCACCAACGGGTGAATGGATATGGAACATGTCACACACACACACACACACACACACGACTATTATTCAGCCATTAAACAAAAAAAATGAAATCCAACCATTTCCAACAACTTGGATGGACCTTGAAGGCATTATACTAGGTGAAATAAGTCAGACAGAATGAGATAAATACCATATGATCTCATTTATATGTGAAATCTAAAACAGAAAACAAAAATCAAATTCACAGAGAACGGACGGATGGTTGTCAGAGGCACAGGAAGGTGGGTGGGCAAAATGGATGAAGGTGGTCAAAAGGTTATAAACTTCCAGTTATAAAATTAATCAATCCTTGGGAGATATAATATACAATATGGTGACTATAGTTATTAATACTATATTGTATATTTGAAAGTTGCTAAAAGGCTAGATGTAAAGTTCTCATCACAAAAAAAGAATTTGTAAGTATATGTGATAATGAATATTAACTAGACTTACTATGGTGATCATTTTGTAACATACTAACATATACGTATAGTGAACAATGTTGTGCACCCAAAACTAATATAATGTTACATGCCAATTATACCTTTAAAAAGGCTATATTTAGCCTACTGTTTTGAGATATCACTTTTATCAATGTTAAATAACCATTTACAAGTGTATTTCTAGATTTTTCTATTCTGTTCTCTTGAACTACTTATATGCCAGTACCATGACGGTTTAAGTACCATGCTTTGTATTATGTATAATTATATGAATTATCTGGTAGAGCTAACTTCTTCTCTAATAGGGGATTAACAAGATCCAAAATCAAAGTCAACAATATATAATATACAATGTTGAGTACACAATAAAAAATTATTAAAATAATTACTAGTAAAAAATTACTAGAAATATAAAAAAGAAGAAAACGTGACTCATACTCAAGAGAAAAATCACCTAATAGGAACACCAATAAATGATTCAGATGTTGAAATTAGCAAAGATTTGAGAAATTTAGGTACTTTTAAAAAAGAAACTAAAGGCAAATACTGATATTGAGAAAAAAAATTCACTGGATGGATCTATAGGAGATTAAACACAACAGAAGAAAAGATGACTAAAAATCAAAAGAAATCTGGACTCACTGAAGGTCCAGAGAGAAAAAAGATTGAAAAAAATTTAAAAAGCAAAAAGAGCCATAATGATCTATGAGACATTGTTAGTCCAACATACATGTACTTGGAGATTAAGAGCAAAACAAGGCAAAAAACATCTTTAGAAACATCAGGCAAAATATTTTCCAAATTTCATTTTTTAAATGTTTATTTACTTTTGAGAGAGGTCAAGGGGGGAGGAGCAGAGAGAGAGAAAGAGGGAGGCTCTAGAAGAATCTGAAGTAGGCTCTAGACTCTGAGCTGTCAGCGCAGAACCTGACACGAGGCTCAAACTCACAAACCATGAGATCATGACCCTAACCAAAGTCAACATTTAACCAGCTGAGCCACCCAGGTGCCCCCAAATTTCATTTTTCAAAGCAACTCAGAGAATAAAGAAGCTAAGTGAACCCCAAGTAACATAAAAACAAAGAATACTAGGGGCACCTGACTGGCTCAGTTGAGAGAGCAGAGACCTTAGGGTCATGAGTTTGAGCTCCACACTGGATAGAGAGATTAATTAAATAAAAATAAACTTTGAAAAGTTACATGCCAAAATTTTTCCTTGTTCAGTAGGTTGATTGTAATGATCACAGGTATACTGGAAAGGTATACTGATCACAGGAAAAATTTTGGTTTATTTATTTTTTAAGGTTTTTTTTTTTTTTTTTCTGAGAGAGAGAGACAGCACGAGCAGGGGAAAGTGAGAGAGAGAGGGAAGTACAGAATCTGAAGCAGGCTCCAGACTCTGGAGCTGTCAGCACAGAGCCCGACACAGGG
>NC_043715.1:43025229-43100018 GCF_006229205.1 Suricata suricatta | reverse complement strand
TGGGTGGCTCAGTCGGTTAAGCGTCCGGCTTCGGCTCAGGTCAGATCTCACAGTTCGTGGGTTCGAGCCCCGCGTTGGGCTCTGTGCTGACAGCTCAGAGCCTGAAGCCTGCTTCTGATTCTGTCTCCCTCTCTCTCTGACCCTCCCCTGCACATGCTGTCTCTCTCTGTCTCTAAAAAATAAATAAGAAACATTAAAAAAAAATTTTTTTTAATTCTTAAGCCAGACTCTCTTCACCACAAAAGACACATTACAGAGGGGAACAACAATAAGAATCAAGGATTGATTCCCATTAACAACAATGAGGGCAAGATGAAAAACCAGTATCTTTAAAATGCTGAAAGAAAGCTGTCACCCCTAATTCTCTATCCAACTAAAATCTTTCAAAATTGCTGAGCCTTGGGTGTGTGTGTGTGTGCGATCGCACGCGTGCATGCATGCAGGTGTCTTGATTTGTTTTTTGAAACAAATGAAGAAAAAAAGAAATGAAAGCTGAGAGTTTTGTAGCACAGAAGACCTCCGTTATAAAAAATGTTAAATCTTGTATGGAAACCAATTTGACAATAAACTATTTTTAAAAAAATGTTAAAGCAAGTTCTTCAGGGGGACAAAAAATTGATACTAGATTATCCACAGAGGGATGGTAAGTTGGGAGGTAAATAGAAAAGATATCATTTAATTTCATAATTTCTTTAAAAGATAATTGAAGAAAAGCACTGTGGTTTTATGATTTAAAAATAAAATGTATCACAATAGAAAAAAGATGTGAAGGGAAAATGGAAGTGTATAGCTATAAGATTTTTGCATTATTTGTGAGGTTGGAGGGTGTCTTGGTGGCTCAGCTGGTTAAGCATCTGCCTCTTTGATTTCCACTCAGGTCAGAGCTCGTGGTTTACGAGAGGGAGCCCTGCATGGGGCTCTGTGCTGACAGCTCGGAGCCTGCTTGGGACTCTGTCTCTCCCTCTCTCTCGGCCCCTCCCCTACTTGTGCCTGCTCTCTCTCTCTCTCTCAAAATAAATAAATTGGGGAACCTGGGTTAAGCCTCCAACTTCAGCTCAGGTCATGATCTCACGTTCGTGAGTTCGAGCCCTGCGTCGGGCTCTGGCTGACAGCTCAGAGCCTGGAGCCTGTTCGGATTCTGTGTCTCCCTCTCTCTCTGCCCCTCTCCCGCTCATGCTCTGTCTCTCTCTGTCTCAAAAATAAATAAAACATTAAAATATTTTCTTTCAAAATAAATAAATAAACTTAAAGAAATGAAAATAAGAGCATATTGGAAACCTTAGAACAGCCCCTAAAACAATAAAACAGTAAAAATAGTATAGTTAATAATCCTATAATGGAGATAAATGAAATACTAAAAAAGTAGTAGAGATACATGGAATACTAAAAAATATAACGTGTCTAAGAGAAGGCATGAAAGTGGGGGGGGGAGGGAGAAGAATAGATGACAAGAAAATAAATTAAAACCTAATAATTACATTCAATTGAAACAGTCCATGGAGAGGTCAGCAAACTTGTCCTGAAAAGGCTCACTTAGTAAATATTTTAGGCTCCATGACTCACATATAGTCCCTACCACATACTCTTCTTTATTTGTTTACAACCCTTCAGAAATGCAGAATCCTTCACAGCTTGAGGCTGTAGGCTGGATTTGGCCAGCATGCCACAGATTGCCAGCCCCTCATCTAGATACCTGAAGGCAGAGAATATCAGACTAAATAAAAAAGTAGAACTGCACTTATGCTGTTATATGGATACATTTAAAGTAAGTAAAATGAAAGGATGGGGAAAAGATATGCCATGATGCAACAATAAGAGAAACCTGAAGCAGTTGTATTAATAAAGAGAACGCAATGCAAGAAAAAGAACATTACCATAAGGAACATTTCATAATAAAGGGGTCAATTCATCAAGAGGACAAGGAACCTTGGGGCGCCTGGTTGGCTCAGTTGGAAGAACATGCAACTCTTATCTCAGGGTCAGGAGTTTGAGCCCCATATTGGGTGTAGAGAACACTCAAAAATAAATAAACAAACACAAACCAAAAAAAGAGAACATAGCAATCCTAACTATGCATGCACCTAACAGAATTTCAAAACACATAAAGCAAAACAGACAGAACTGTACAGATAAGTCCACAGCTGTATTTGTAGGTTTTAGCAGTCCTTTCTCAGTACTTAATAGACCAAGGGACCAAAAAATCAGAAAAGACAGAGAAGAGCTGATCACTTCTATAAAACACTTGACCCAACAAACACTCTAACAAGACTAAACACCCCCCTTTTTTTTCTCAAATCACATTGAACATTGACCAAGACAGTCCACATTTTGGACCATAAAACAAGTTTCAATAAATTCAAAAGGACTGATATTCCATAGTATGTTCTCTGAGCAAAACAGAATTAAATTATGAATTAAATTAATTAAAAAAGAAATTCAGAAAGATCTAAAAAGTCACCCAAAATTTGGAAGTTATAGAAGGATCTTCTAAGTGGCCCCTCAGTAAAAGAAAAAAGAGAATTCTGAACTAGAAAGAGAAGAGAAAGTTAAGCACAAAATATGCAGAAAGAAAGGAAAGAATAAGATCAGTAATCAATGAAATAGCAATCTAAGCAAGGGCAAACTGGAGAGAAAAATCAATAAAACTAAAAGCTAGTTCTTTGAAAGGTCAATAAAATTGATAAACTGCTAGTATACTGATAAAGAAAAACATACATAAATTATCAATATCAGGAATTAAGAAGGGTGCATTACTATAAATCTGACAGGAATTAAAAAGATAATAAGGGAGTATTATAAACAGCTTTATGCTAATAAATTTGACATCAAAATGGAAATAAACTAATTCCCTACAAGATAAATTACTAACCTGATTCAAGAAGAAATAAACCCCCCCAAAGCCCTATATCAATTAAAGAAATTAAAGTCTCCCCAGGAAGAAAACTCCAATGTATTTGCTTTCTACTTGCTGCTACAGCAAATATGGCGGCTTAAAACAATTTTATCTTACAGTTCCATATGTTAAAAGTCCAACAAGCATTTCAGTAGACTAAATCCAAGTGTCACCAGGGCTGTGTACCTTTCTGGCAGATCTAAGGAAGAGTCCATTTCCTTGACTCTTCCGTATGTTAGAAGTCCAACAAGGGTTTCACTAGACTAACTCAAGGTGCCAGCAGGACTGCATAGGTTTCTGACGGCTCTAGGAAAGAGTCTATTTCCTTGCTTTGCCAAGTTTCTAGAGGCCACTTAGATAGTTCATGGACCCCCTCCTCCTTCTTCAAAGCCAGGAGTAAGCATATTCCACTCTCACGCGCTCTCTGATTCTGATTCTTCATATAATTCAAAATAATCTCCCCATCTCAAAATTAACTTAATCACATCTGCAAATTCCCTTTTGCCATTTAAGGTACCATATTCACAGTTCCAGGATTGGCCTGTAGATATCACTGGGGATCATTATTCTGCCTACCAAAGAATTAAAGTTGTTTAATTCTATCAGATAATTAAGGAAGAAATAACACAATTCATAAATTCTTCTGGAAAATAGAAGAGGATGCATTTCTTGACCTATTTTGTAAATTAATATAGAACAATCACATTTTCCCATAAAGGAAGTTGAGAGTATTTATCATCAGAAAACACAAACTATAAAAAATGCTGAAGGACGTTCTTGAAGCTAAAAAGAAATTATATAGGGGCGCCTGGGTGGCTTAGTCAGCTAAGTGTGTGACTTCGGCTCAGGTCATGGTCTCACAGTTTGTGGGTCTAAGCCCTGAAGCAGGTTCAGTGCTGACAGCTCAGAGCCTGGAGCCTGCTTTGGATTCTGTGTCTCCCTCTCTCTGTCCCTCCCTGGCTTGCACTGTCTCTCTCTGTCTCTCAAACAATGAATAAATGTTTAAAAAAATAATAATAAAATTTTAAATTAAAAATAAAAAGAAATGATATCAAACAAAATTCAGATCTCAAGAAGTGAGAGCAATTGAAAATAGTATATATGTGGATAAATGAAATGCATTTGCAAATAATCCAATAAGGTATTTTTTCAAAGTTCTTTTTTCTTTCGTTTCTATAGATTTTCCATTTAAAATTTTTATACTGTGCTTTCTTTCCTAATTTGAGATTTGTCTTATTATCTTATTAATGATGTTTTTCCTGTGTTCTAACAGATATAATTTTTATTTTTATAAATTTCCTCCATATGTCCTACTACTTCCTTTACACTTATATATTTTCATTATTTTTGTTAGGAGAATTTAAAGCTATAACTTTTCCTTTAGAGTCTTACTTAAACTAAATCCCATGGGTTCCAAAATATAATGCTATCTATCACTAAGCATTAGAAATTCTTTACTTTTAGATTATGTTTCTTCTTTGATCCAGAAATTAAGATAGATTTTAGAAACTGTTGCTAAGAGTAAGTTTATTTTTCTGATTTTATTATTAAATCTTAGCTGCATTTGTGTTTAGAGAACATGGTTTATCATTTCTACTTATTTGGACTTTAGTGTGTCATTTTTTCTGAATCGTCTATGGAGATTTGAAAAGAATGTGTATTCATCATTAGTAGGATACAGAATTGAATATATATCAAAAAGGTAGATTTGATGGAGTATTTCATCCTTACAAACTTTGTCCACCTGACCAGACTTTGACTGAAAGAGTTAATTAGTATCCTCTACCACTTTCTTCTTCTATCTGCGTTCCTATTTGCTCAAGGAACGCTGATGGTATATTATTTGATACATGTGTATTTATAACTATTTTGTCTTCATTTTGAAATGTATACCTTAGAAATACACAGTGTCCTTCTCTGCCATGTTTAACAGTGTGATGTGGCCTGAATTTTTGTCTGTTTTTGTTTTCCATTTGTCTGGTATACTTTATCCATCCTTTCATTAAATTTTTTGAATCACTTAAGTGTCTAATACAGAGAGTTGAGTTTTTGAGAATGTAAAGGTCTGTTTCTTTTAACAGGTGAGTTAAAAATCATATATATTTACTGAAAGGACATATATATATAAATTTTTTTTGGTCTTCGTTTTATCTTGTCATCATTTTGCTCATTACATATACACACTGTGTGTGTGCCTTAAATCTTAAGTCTGATATTATATAAATTAATTATTTTTTCTCTCTCTCACTACAAGTTAAGTTTCACAAGGGACAATTTTTAAGTATCTGATTTTTCCCCCCACCGCTTTATTTATATTACCTAGAAGAGTGCCTGTCACATTGTAGGTACTCAATAAATATTTGTTAAATCACCCCATCAAATCAAAGTTCTGTCAAGAGAAACATATTTTTCTCACAAGAATACTATTTCTGTTCTCTCCTTCCCCTAGTAGGAGGGTGAGCATATGGAAAATGAAAAATGATTTGCTGATTGAGTATAAGAACACTGGTTAGAAAGGAGAGGAGCAAAAAAGGAAGACTTTGAATTTTTGAAACCAACACTTACTCACTAGTAAGTTATTGTATGATAATCAGGCAATAATATCAGAAGAAAGAATGCTAATATTCATATGACTGTAGAAAAAAAGACTGTATCAATTAGGAACAAAACACAACACCAACTTACATGGGCCATGGCTTTTTTTCGAACTCAATGTATTTATCAGTCCTCTTCTTAGTTCCACTTTAGAAGAAACTCACAGTCCAAAGAAACTGTTGCTGGATGAAAGGGGTTTAACAAAAAAGATATCAGATGGTCTTGTCTCTTAGCTCCCAAAGTGACATTTTTCTTCCCCCTCCACATCTCCTGTGCCCAATCCCCAAACACACATACATAAACTGTTACAGAGATACTGGACAAATCTCAACCTTACTCAAAACAAGGAGAGAATCTAGGTATAACAGGATGAATTCAAGAAAGACTGGGCCCAGGTTTTTTAGCAAGAAGGATTTAGAGGGGCAGACCAGTGTCCCAACCCTCTGATAAAATGGACCCTACCAACCTGTTCAGACTATCCTGACAAGATCTTCACTGAATTAAGAGGAAAAAGATAAAGGAAATGTACATTACCAAAAGATCAGCGAAACAGAAAACGATCCAAGACCTAACAAAGGTCTCACAAGCATTTCAAAAATAGAGACTGATGGTACACAGATGGAAAAGAAAAAAATAAATAGAACAAAAATTTCCAGAACAAAATAAATACTTCAGACTTTAGTTAAAAGTACTGGTGAGAATTAAAAAATCACATCTGGGGGCTCCTGAGTGGCTCAGTCACTTAAGTATCTCACTCTTGGTTTCAGCTCAGGTCATGACAACACAGGTTTGCATGTTCCAGCCCTGCATTGGGCTCTGCACTGCCTGTGAGGAGCCTGCTTGGGTTGGGATTCGTTCTCTCTACGCACCCCCCCCCCGCCCCGCCCCCAACAACTCTCTCAAAATAAACTTAAAAAAAAAAAAACCTCTTTAAAAAAAAATCGCACATGGAAGCATCCTGGAAAATCTTCTGAAATTTATTTCTGAATACAGACAAAAAAAGACCCAAATAGCTTGTAATAAAGAATTATAAAACAGTGTGTATTGTAGTCTAATCTTTGGGAGGGGAATACATAAATAAGCATATATGTATACACATAAGGAAGGTGAAAACGTCTGTAATAAAATGGCCAGAGTGGTTGAAGAATTACAGATAACTTTTACTTTAAATGAAGTAATATAGGAATTTTAAAAGTTAATATGAACATTTCAGAAAAGACAGTACCTAATAAAGTATCTTAGACACTGGTTTTGGATGTGCAGCAGTGCCACTCTTTCCTCCTACTCTAGGTGTTTCTAAGGTGAATGACGGAAGTACTGAGGTAGAGAGTGGAGAAGAACTAGGAGACACCAGGCCTTTCCCAAATAATCTCTGCACTCAGCGTGGGGCTGGAACTCACAACCCAGAGATCGAGTTGCATGCTCTAATGCTTGAGCCCCTAACCGGGCCTTTTTCAAAGCTCATAATTTGTGACCTCGGGTGTGATGTGGAGTAGACGTTGTCTGTGTCCATGGTAACTGTTTCTATGATACTCGGTGATGTGCGTTAGCTCTTCAGGTAACTGTTGGGGATAAGGGCTAAGTGGGTATGAGGACAATCTGGTTGGGGAGGAGTTGTTTCGTTTTTACTATATAGGTGGCTTGTCTGAGGCTGTGTGATGATGATAAACGTGGGTTGGATAACGTGATTTAGCTTTGTGTTGTATGAATCTACAAGTGGCTACTGGAATGTCTCCCTACCTGCCTGATTATGTGAGCCTGGGTGCAACGGTCTGTGAAATGGTGCTTCTTTTCTTTTATGCAAGTATTTGGAGCTTACACAAATAACCACCACGATCATAGTCGAAATCACATACCAACTCCATTCACACAAATGGTCATGCAGACAATTACATTGCCACAAAAGCACGATCCCGAATCCAGTCGCTGTCACAACAAACAGCGAAATACACTTAGTCGGGGCACAAACTCTATAGTTTCCTTCACGCACTCACAACAACCCAATCTATCCACCCCAGGGCCGCTCCTGCACGTAAGAGGCCGAACACGCCGGACACTCCTCTTACCAAGCCCTGGAGCTCCAGGATTCCTTACCTTCAGCATCCTCAGGAAGGGCTCTGGTCCAAATTCTGATTCCCATTCCAGGCGAGGCCACACGCCTCGACCGTCACACTCACTGGTGAGGTAATCGCCTCCCCGACCTCTGAAACCGACCATTCAGTCGACGTTCCTACCGGAAGTAGTTTTGGTCGCAGTGTCTTCTGGGAAACGTAGTCCGAAAGGGAAAATCCCCGGAACTGAACCAGGTAAATCTTCCCCGAGGCTTCGGGATGCACCTGCGCAGCTTCTTTCGGGCCTCGAGGGATGTCAAAACCTCCACGTTTCCAAGGCTCAGACCCGAATTTTGGGTCTGAATTCCGGACCTCGGATTCCTCTGAGGGCGGATTTCGGGCCTGGCACCGTGACTGTCCCTCCCCCGTCAACCTGGACGCGCCCGCGCTGTGGTTTGAAAGGATTGTGTTGTCTGGTGCGGAGGGATCCGGTCTTCCTCTGTTAGGTGGCCGTGCGAGATGTGCTTTCTGAGTCCGAAGGTGCGAGTGTCCAAGGGTGAGTCAGATGGAGAGGGAGAGAGTGTATGTTACACCGACAACGTTGTCATGCGCGAGAAATTCATTTGTGAAACGTATTTGAGGCCTTTTGAAATGGTGGTCGAGCTGTATACCCGTGTGAGTTCACGCAGTGAACTCGGCCACACGCAGTGATTGTGAGATAGTGTTAATATGACATGGCTTACGAGTGAGGGGCTATTTGAAACAATATGATTGATTACGCACGCTTCCGGGCCACGAGGCTATGTGAGCAGTGACCCTGTAACATTCTGTAAGAGGCTGTTTGTGTTGGGTCTACGATGACTAGCAGGAGCGGTTGGCTGTAGTGGGTGTCCTTGGTGAGAAGGAAGGAAGCTGGGTCTCCCAGAGACAGGGGGAACCCAGTGGATCAGTGCAAGCCTTGCATATATGCGTGGGAGAGGTATGAAGCGACATGTGATGTCTAAGTGTGTGTGAGAAACCTGAATTGACAGAGGTGTGGAAGCCAGTACAGATTGTAAGGACGCAGGTTTGAGACAATAGAAGGGCACACATTGCCCAAGGCAAGAGGGACCACCCTTGTAATACCCTTAACATTCCTAAGGGCAGGCCTATTGCTTAAGGCTAGTTACACCCTATGTGAGGGTCCTGGGTCCTGGGTCCACTCTGATTGGTTAACACTCTAATTGGACTGTATAATAATAATTGGATCACTGTACCTGTGTCACAACTTCCTGTAACTCCCCCTTCCCAAACTCATAAAAGCCCTGCCCCCCCTTTGTTCGGGGCTCTCAGCACGGATCCAGCACGCCGGTAAAGTCTGTGAGCCCGAGTTTAGACCCCGGCGAGCCTAAAGCCGTAATAAAGCCCTTTGCTTTTGCATGCGTGACTTGGTCTCCCTGCCGGTCTCTGGTTTTGGGGGACGATAAAGAAATCTTGGGTATTACAAGATTGTTTGCCAGAAGGGACAAACCTAAAGATTCGTTAACCTTGCTGAAAGACTAGAAACCCCATCTCAAAGTGTGATGTGAGGAAATGTATCTGTGACAAGTGGTTGTGTTTCTAAGTCTGATTCTTGGTCACATGGATGAAATGGTTTACACTCCAATATTGTCCAAGGTGTTGAGTGAAACATACAAAGTATGTGAAAGTGGTGTGTACCCAAGTCTCCAGTGAATTGTATGATAATGAAAGGGCAGGTGATTGCAACGTTGTAATTTTGAGGTTGATATATGTGAGTTGGGGTGCCTGGGTGGCTCAGTCGGTTAAGGGTCCGGCTACAGCTCAGGTCATGATCTCACGGTTCGTGGGTTCCAGCCCCACGTCGGGCTCTGTGCTGACAGCTAGCTCAGAGCCTGGAGCCTGCTTCAGATTCTGTGTCTCCCTCTCTCTCTGACCCTCCCCTGCTGGCGCTGTCTCTGTCTCTCAAAAATAAATTAAATGCATTAAAAAATTTAAAAAAAACGATATATGTGAGTTTAACTGAATGTGACTGAGACATGTGAGAAATTTGGTAAATCTGTTTTTGTGTGTTTTGGTGCAATTTATGTAAGTTAAAAATCTGGATGGAAGATAGTGTGGTGATGATCTGAATGCAGAAACTATAGGAGACACCGCAGTGTTACGGAGTTATGTGAGATTGAGTATGCTGTGATACCTATTCTAAACCCCTATACTTAACCTCTAGAAAGCTAATGATAATTAAACTTCCTGAAGCATTGGTTTTAACTTGAAAAATAAATTTCCAAGGGAAATTTTTAAAAATCGAACTATAAAGCATTATTTTAAAAATATGAAATGATTTGGTTTAGATGAGTGACTCAGTGGCTTGAGCCTCTGACTCTTGATTTTAGCTCAGGTCATGATTCCAGAATCATTGGATTGTGACCTGCATAGGGCCCTGTGCTGAGTGTGGAGCCTGCTTAAGATTCTCCCTCTCTCTCCCTCTGCCTGTCTCCCCTGTGCACTCTCTCTCTAAAGTAAATTTTAAGGGACGCCTGAGTGGCTCAGTCGATTAGGCATCAGGCTTCAGATCAGGTCATGATCTCAGGGTTGGTGACTTTGAGCCCCATGACAGCACAGAGTCTGGAACCTGCTTCTGTGTCTCCTTCTCTCTCTGCCCCTCCTCCACTTGCACTCTCTCTGTCTCTCTCTCAAAAATAAATATTAAAAAATTTTTAAATAAGAAGTAAAATAAATTTAAAAAATATGAAGTAACTTATTGTGATGAATGCCAAATGATCATGAAAGATTTTTTTACAATCCATTTATAGGGTAACTGGGAGTATGGTTGGTATTCTATGGTGGAAGTAAAATAGATGGGAAGTCTACTAAATTCTTACTTGATCTGTATAAGTGAGAGAGTTCTAGGTGAAGTGCACAAAAGCCTAACTTGAATAATAAAAGCAGTCATGGCCCTTCAGTCAGTTCTCAGACTTGACGCAATATACAGACCCAGAACCCCCGGAGTGAAAAACCCTGACATACCTCCAGAAATTTATGGTGATAATTTTCCCATATGCCTTCCCAAAGGAACTCACAGCCTTTACCAGGTGATTGGACATTGAGGAAAAGGAAATAACCAGACCCTGGACACTGGCTTTGAGCTGATACTAATTCCAGGAGACCCCAAACTTCACTGGTCTACCAATCAAAGTAGGAGCTTATGGAGGTCAGGTGATTGATGGAGTTTTAGCTAAGATCATGTGTTTTTCCTCCCAATTCTGTAATGGATAATTGAAATAGATATACTCAGCAACTGTCTCTCTGGCCTCTTCAGTGAGGGCAAATATGATGGGAAAGAACAGGTAGAAACTAGTAAAAAATAATAATAAACCAAAAGAAATACTATATTCTTGGAAGGATTGCAGAGATTAGTGCCACCATTAAGAACTTTAAAGATGTGGGGCACCTGGGTGGCTCAGTCGGTTAAGCGTCCGACTTCGGCTCAGGTCATGATCTCGCGGTTCGTGGGTTTGAGCCCCACGTCGGGTTCTGTGCTGACAGCTCAGGGCCTGGAGCCTGCTTCAGATTCTGTGTCTCCCTCTCTCTGCCCCTCCCCCATTCATGCTCTGTCTCTGTCTCAAAAATAAATTTAAAAAAATAAATAAATAAATAAAAAGATTTAAAAAAAACCATTAAAGATGCAGGGGTAGTGATTCCTACCATATCCCCATTCAACTTGCTATTTGGCCTTTACAGACAGAAGACAAATCTTGGAAAATGACAGTGGATTATCATAATCTTAATCAGGTGGTAACTCCAACTGCAGCTGTTTTAGCAGATGTGGCTTCAGTGCTTGAGTAAATGAACACATCCCCTGGTACTGCTACACAATTATTGCACTCAGCCCCCCCCCCCCCCCCCCCCCCCCCCCCCCCCCCCCCCCCGTTACTAAAGACTATCAGAAGCAGCTGTTTTCAGTCGGCAAGAATAAGCAATGTACTTTCAACGTCCTACCTCAGCAGTACATGAGCTGTCCAGCCCTATTTAGTTTACAGGGATAATAGTTAAGTTCACAGATATCTTAATTATCTATTCCTTCTACAAGATGTCACACTGGTCAATTACATTGATGACATTATGCCCATAGGACATAGTGAGCAAGAATTGGCAACTACTCTAGACTTACTGGTAAGACATCTGTGTGTCAGGGCTGGGAAATAAATCCAACAAGAATTGAGAGGCCTTCTACAACCTCAGTGAAATTTCTAGGGATCCAGTGGTGTGGGGCATGTGATGTTATCCCTTTTAAAGTGAAGGATAGGGGTGCCTGGGGGGCTCAGTCGGTTGAGCATCCGACTTCAGCTCAGGTCACGATCTCACAGTTCGTGGGTTCGAGCCCTGCGTCAGGCTCTGTGCTGACAGCTCAGAGCCTGGAGCCTGTTTCCAATTCTGTGTCTCCCCATCTCTGCCCCTCCCCTGCTCATGATCTGTCTCTCTCTGTCTTTCAAAAATAAATTAATGTTAAACAGAATTTAAAAATAAAAAAATAAAAATAAAGTGAAGGAAATGGGTGCCTGGATGGCTCAGTCGGTTAAGCCTCCAACTTGCGCTCAGGTCATGATCTCGCAGTCTGTAGGTTTGGGCCCCATGTGGTCTCTGTGCTGATAGCTCAGAGCCTGGAGCCTGCTTCAGATATTGTGTCTCCTTCTCTCTCTGCACCCCCCCCCCATTTGCTCTTTGCCTTTCTCTCTCTCAAAATAAAATACATACATAAAAAAATTTTTTTAATGTAAATCAATGGACTTTGAGTAGAACAGGTTACCCTCCAGAATGTGGGTGGCCCTCATCCAATCAGCTGAAGGACTTTAATAGATTTAAGACTGACCTTTCTCAGAGCAGAAAAGGACTCTGCCAGCAGAAAGCTCTTTGACTCAAACTGCAGCTGTTCCCCAGTGTTCAATCTGCTGATGTGACCTGCAGATTTTGGATTTAAGCTTCCATATTCTCATGAACCAATTCCTTAAAATCTCTTTCTTAACCTCTTCTCTCTTTCTCTCTCTCTGTCTCAACACACACACACACACACACACACACACACACACACACACAATCCTGTTGGTTCTGTTTCTCTGGAGAATTCTGACTAATACACTATTTTAAGTACATGCATTGTCTAATTTAATCCTCATGAGGACCCTGTGAGGGAGGTATTGTCATTCCCAGTATATTGCTTAGGCAAGTGAGGCATCAAGGACTGAAATAAATTGTGAAATGCCACAGAATTCCTGAGAGATTAAACCAGAATTTGAGTTCCCAAGCCCTCAATCTTTCTTTTTAATGTTTATTTATCTATATTGAGAGATAGTGTGCATAAGTGGGGGAGGGGCAGAGAGAGAGGGAGAGCAAGAATCCCAAGCAGACTCCTCACTGTCAGCACAGGGTCTGACATGGGGCTGGATCTCATGAAACCACAAGTTCATGACCTGAGCTGAAATCAAGACTCAGACGCTTAACCACCTGAGTCACCCAGGCACCCCACACTCAATTTTTATTTAACTAACAAATTCTACTATTTTCCAACTCTATACTTTCTGCTCTCTTTCACTAAGCCATTCCTGATGATTATCCCTCTTTGACAATTGAAGCCAAAATTTAACGATTATAAAGTGGTCTATCATATCTTACTAATTATTATCAGGAATTCTTCAGTGAACATCCTTGTAATAATATCCTAGAACTGGGATTTCTGTTTAAGACACTGACATGACTACAGTATGCAAAAAGCTGTGCCTGTGTACTTGGAAGAAACACAGATGAATAAGATATAATTGCTTCCTTTATGCTGTTCATAATCCAACAGGGGAAATAAAAGTAGGTCAAAGGCTGAGCATGACAAAGACCTCTGGAAAAGTACTGATGATAATCCATGGGAGTTGACAAGAAAGAATTCTAACTACAGCTACATGACCAAATCCCAAATTATTGTGAATTCACAGGAATTCTATGAATTTTCCCAGTCAAGTTTATGCCTTACGGTTTTGATTCTCTTGATGTTGGATTCAAAGGGAAACTAATGGAACAAGGTGCTTCTCTCAGTGGTTGCAGGGTATTATGGTTAATAGCTGAGGAGTGAGATAATTCCTTCCATCAAAAAGATGGAAAGTGACTAGACTCAGGTGTGAGCCTCCTAGCTCTTTAGGCAGAACACCCATAAGCATGCTTAGAAACTGTTGGGAGGGAACATAACAGAAATCATTCATAACCAAGTATATTTAGAATATGCTGAACTATAGGGGTACCTGGCTGACTCAGTCCATTAAGTGGCCAACTTTGGCTCAGGTCATGATTTCATGGTTTATGAGTTTGAGCTCCATGTCAGGCTCTATACTGACAGCTCAGGGCCTGGAGCCTGCTTTGGATTCTGTGTCTTTCTCTCTGCCTCTCTCCCACTTGCACTCTCTCTTTCAAAAAAAATAAACATTAAAAAAAATTTTTTTTTAAAGAATAGGCTGGGGCATCTGGGTGACTTAGTCAGTTGAGTGTCTGGCTTCAGCTCAGGTCATGATCTCGCGGTCTGTGGGTTCGAGTCCCACATCAGGCTCTGTGCTGATAGCTCAGACCCTAGAGCCTGTCTTCAGATTCTGTGTTTCCCTCTCTCTCTGACCCTCCCCTGCTCACGCTGTCTCTCAAAAAAAAAAAAAAAAAAAAGAATTTGCTGAGCTATAAATCTATAAATCTAACATAAAGACCTACAACAAAGACTGTTTTTCACCTATTTTTTAGGAACTTCTCTTTAATAAAATTTCTTAGACCATATATTCCACAATCAAGACATTCTTGGTTCTTGTGGAAGTATACTTAAATTTAAATTTATATAAGTTTATGGAAATATACTTAAAAATAAGTTTCACAGAAGAGAAGTCAACAATGTTAACATTTAGATGTATAAGTCCAGATTTTTCTTTCCATCACCGATGTTTGACATTCTATCAATATGACATATATATGTACCTTTTTAGTAAATGGAATAGTTGTATATGTTGTGTATTGGCCTGCTTTAGGCACTGTCAGTGTATTTTAAATTTTTCTATATACTTTTCAGTTTTTCTACAATTAGAGTTTTTGATGACCACTTAATACCTTATTGTGAAGTGCGGGGGACCAACCCATGCACCACAGTCGAAAGGTCCCGAGTAGGGGGTTGGTGTCGGCGTAATATCTCTAGAAAAGAAGACAAGATGAACAAGACAGACAAGATGAACAAGACAGACGAGACAGATAGCGTGGATGGTGGTTGGTAAAGCCCCACTTTATTAAGATAGCCAGGGTCTTATATACCATGGGTGATTACATCGTTTCTTTAATGGTTACATAGTTCAAGGTCCTTGAAGACATGCTCCGTAAAAGGTCATTCTTATCAGGACAGTAGTAACAGGATTAAGTCATTGCAAAAAGAGGAATCCCCTAATAATAGTCTGGTTTTAAGCATAAGATAAACCTGAAGAATTCTATGAGGAGATATACATTCCTTAAGGCCCTTCATCAGTTATTCAAGGGTAAGATGCTCATCCTTCTATATGTAAATCTTTTGGCAGAGGATTGTGTTCACTCCCAACAGCAGACAAAGAGCCAGAAAATAAAGTAAGGGAAGGTCGCTGACTGACCCAAGTTGATTCAAAGCCTAAAAGTATATGTCTCTTTACAAAGCAATGAGAAAATCATAGGATGAACAGAAGCCACATGTGCAGCCCAGGAGACCAAATATTGTTTGAGGGTTATTATTGCCTACTGGGTCCCAAGAGTGAGGAAGTTCTGGAATTTATTAAATTTGTATATTCTTGCTGGACTGACAAAACTGAACCATACCAGAGAAATTCCTACCTAGCTCCCATGTCTGGACCACCTTCCCCTTTCTTCCAGGGTCATATGGGACTAGGGTTTATGGAGTTAGGATGTTTTGGTCATTTGTAGGACTATCAGGTCCAAAGATATCCATCAAGTTCTCCCTGTGAAGAGTGATGTTCAGCAGGATGTAACTACAAGGAGAGGTTGGAGCTTGTTTTTTCCCAGTAAGAATATTTTTGCTCATTATTTATAATCCACCTACTGGAAGTATCCTCCTTCAAAGTGCCTTTGAGGAACTGATTTGCCATTTGTATAATTGGAAACAAACAACTGCATTTTGTAATTACTTAGGCTTCATTTTCTTGACACCTAAAGTGATTTGCTCTTCCTCTGGGCTCCTCTATTCTTCCCTGATTGGCATCACCACAGCAGGCCTAAGTCCCATTTCAAAATCCTATAGGATTTTATATCTCTAAGCCAGATGTGATTTCCTTATTAGAGAAAAGAAGACAGCCCTGAATAATAGAGCAAGCAGTGAGTAAACACGCTCCAGGAAGAGGGAAGCCATTACAGGTAAAAACCCAGCTGGTGTGAAGAGCTAGAACTTCAAGATGCTTGAGAAACTTTGTTTAGCCTAAATTCCCAAAGACACATCACTGTCATCCCCATTCTGTCATTGTGTCTGTAGCTACTTCTATAATTCTCTGAGCAGGATTAGCTTTATAGAATTTGTGATTATAAAAGAAATACATACAGAGCATTAAAATTCAGAAAACGTGGGATGCCTGGGTGGCTCAGTTGGTTAAGTATCCAACTTTGGCTCAGATCATGATCTCACGGTTTATGAGTTTGAGTCCCTCATCAGTCTCTCTGCTGTCAGCACAGGACCTTCTTCAGATCCTCTGTCCACCTCTCTCTCTGCGCCTCCCTGGCTTGCTCATGTGCTTTTTCTCTCTCTCTTGAAAATAAACTTTAAAAAGTGAAATTCAGAAAACAGGGAATCCTAAAATAATAGTAGCTCACTATGAACATTATATTGTAAATATCTTTACCTTCCCTATACACAGACTTTCCTTTCAAAAGTAGAAATGGCTACATGTTGCTATTCTTCCTTACCTAACACTAGTGAACATTTTTCCATGCCAACAAGAAAAGGTCTATAGCATCCATTGTAATGGCTATGATTTTCTTTTATTGACCATGGGGGAATGCAGATTTATTGATAACCAGGAAATTTTAAATTAACCTTCAGAGTTTTGCAATACACTAATGACCCAGATGGGTTTTTTAAGTTTATTTATTTTTGAGAGAGAGAGAGAGAGAGAGAGAGAGAGACAGCATGAATGGGGAAGGGGCATAGAGAGAAGGGGAGAGAAAGAATCCAAACTGTCACTGCCGAGCCTAACTCAGATCTCAGTCTCTCAAACCATGAAATCAGGACTTGAGCGGAAATCAAGAGTTGGATGCTTAACTGACTAAACCATCCAGGTGCCCTGTAATGGGTGTATTTTTTAAGGATGAAGTGTAGGGGCACCTGGGTGGCTTAGTTGGTTATGTGTCTGGCTCTTGGTTTTGGCTCAGGTAATGATCTTGCAGTGTGTGGGATCAAACCATCAGACTCTGAGTTGACAGTGCTGAGCCTGCCTGAGATTCTCTTTCTACCCCTCTTCTGCTCTCGTGCACATACTCACGTTCTCTCTCAAAATAAATAAATACATTTAAAAAAAAAGATGGAAGTGTATCTTCAGGGTAAATTCCAAATATTGGATGTTAGGTAAATATATACCTGAGCAGCATGGGTTTGAACTGTACAGGTCCAGTTATAGGCAATAACTATTTTATTAGTAAGGATCTAGTTAACAGTAGGCTAGTAGTAGTTATGTTTTAGGGGAGTCAAAAGTTATACATGGGTTTTCAACTGCACAAACAATAAGCATCCATAATCCCTGTGTTATTCAGGGTCAAATGTGGATAGTTTTGTTTTTAATGTAGTTTTTCTCTTTTTTCATTTATTTTATTTTTATTTAAAATTTGCTTAATGTTTGTTTATTTTTTAGAGAGAGACAGAGCAGTGGAGGAGGGGCAGAGAAAGAGGGAGATTCAGAATCTGAAAAAGGCTCCAGGCTCTGAGCTGTCAGCACAGAGCCCAATGCGGGGCTCAAACTCATAATGGCAAGATCATGTTGAAGTCACACACTTAACCAACTGAGCCACCCAGGTATCCCTATTTATTTTTATTTTAGAGAGAGAGAGAGAGCAGGAGCCAGGGAGAGGGACAGAGGGAGAGAGAAAAGAGAATCTTAAGCAGTCTTGCTCAGCATGGAGCCCAACACAGGGCTCAATTCCATGACCCTGGGACCATGACATGAGCTGAAATCAAGAGTCAGATGCTCGGCCCTCAGCACGGATCCACCACGCCAGGAAAGGCTGTGAGCCGGAGTTTAGGCCCAGGCGAGCCTAAACCTGTAATAAAGCCCTTTGCTTTTGCATGCGTGAAAAAAAAAAAAAAGTAGACAAACATGAAATGTAATTGTTTTCCTTCCCCTTCCTTTTTTTTTTAACTATTCACATTAATTATTTTGTTGGTCTTTTGAACATTCAGGTAAATCTTCCTCCTCATTAGAAACACACAGTTGTCATGACAGCGTGTATTATGTAATAAGTCCCATCCCACTACTTTTCTTACTTCTTCTTTGCCATAGAGGAAGCCATAAGAAAAAAGCCAGTTTAATTTTTACATTTTACATGTATAAAGCTGAGCCTCAGCCAGTGCAGAGATGCCTGCCTGATGATCACAACAATCTCATGGCGCTCTCATCCCTCTCTCCCAGACACCATCCATTCTTCAGGGACCCCTAGATCGGCTGGAGCAGGACTCCATCAAACTAGGAAGCTGGGTTCTTCTGTATTTGAAAGTCCTACCGGCCAGTGAACACGTTTCTGGTGAGAAGTTCTCTTGGTGCCTTTAAGGACATTTTCTCCTGATGCAGCTGTGATTTCTCCACAAATTCCATCTGAGAACGAAACCTGCAGGACAAGTGGACAGAAGAAGAAATGGTCAGCTCTCAGGGACAGCTGACCTTCCGGGACGTGGCTCTAGAATTCTCTCAGGAAGAGTGGGAATGCCTGAACCACAGTCAGCGGGAACTGTACGCAGATGTGATACTGGAGACCATGGGCACCTCCTCTTCTTGGGTCTCCTTGTATCGAAACCAGACTTGGTCATTTTTTGGAGCACAAGAAGGATCTGTGGGGTGTGAAGAGACAGGAGACAGTAGCCTCACACCCGGCTGTATCTTCGCAACGCACCAAGAGATTCCTGCCAACGCCGTGCTTAGAACATTCTCTTCAAAAAGTGTCAACCGGGGAACATAGTACCCTTGAGAATTCTCATTTAATGATAGAACGGGTCAACACTAGGGACGTGAAGGGCATGAAACATATCCTGACGGCCACATCCAAACAGAGACATCTGCCCATAAGAAGAATCTCACTGCCCGAAGTGGTGAACAGTACAAAGGATTTGGCAAAACTTCCCCTTTCAAGTTAGCTATTTCTGTCAAGCCGGGTGTTTCAGTAACCAAACACTCAAATCAAATTTTGACACATAATTATTTGTTGAGAGAAAATTTTGAAAATCAGGGAAGTGACCTCATTCATGTTGAAACTAAGTATTTGACCCAATGCGAAAATGGGATTGGACTGACCTTTCACTCAAATGTTTCTGAGAATCATAGATTTAAAACTGAAGAGGAAAGTGTTAAGTGGCATCAGCTTGAGGGGCACATCAGAAAGAGGTCAACCCAACAAAATTACGAGGCGATTTTGAATGGACATAAAATTGCTGTTTGCAGTGAATCTGAGGCGAAATTTAACCAGGGCTCCAACATTAACAAACATCTGCGTACTCATTTTCCAGAAAACCATGTTGAATGTAATAAAGGTGAGGAAGTCTTGTCTCAAAGACCTAAACGTATCAAACAGAGGAGTACACATCTGGAAGACAATCCTTATCGAGAACATGGGAATGCTCTGCAGCTGTCCTCCAGTGTTGGTGATCCTCAGACAAGTTGTGTGGGACAAAAGCCATCCACGAGTAATAAGTCTGGAAACACACTTAGTCAGTCACCAAGACTAAATATACGTAACACAATTGGCACTGGAAAGAAAAGGTACACTTGTAAGGACTGTGGCCTAGTCTTTCATTGGCGCTCAACACTACCTCAACATCAGCAAATGCATGCTGGAGAGACCTCCTACACCTGTGAAGAGTGTGGTCAAACTTTTAAGGACTGCTCATCGCTAAATAGACATGAGCAAATCCATATTAGAGAGAGACTTGACAAATGTCAACAATGTGGCAAGGCCTTTAATAGGCACTCCTACCTTAGAACACAGCACAGCATCCATATTGGAGAGAAACAGTACCAATGTCAAGAATGCAGCCATGCCGTTAAAGGGAAATCCAGCGTCACTTATCATCACAGGGTTGTCACTGAAGAGAAACCTTACCAATGTAAAGAATGTGACAAGGCCTTTCACTGACACTCATACCTTACTGAACATCACAGAGTTCATACTGGAGAGAAACCTTACACATGTGAACAATGTGGCCAGGCCTTTACAAGTCACTCAAGCCTAACTCAATATCACAGAATTCATACTGGAGAGAAACTTACAAATGTCAAGACTGTGGCAAGGCCTTTCACCGGCACTCACACCTTACTGGACATCACAGAATTCATACTGGAGAGAAACCTTACAAATGTCAAGAATGTGGCAAGGCCTTTCCCCGGCCATCAAAACTTTCCAAACATCACCGAATTCATATAAGAGAGAAACCTGAAAAATAGTAAAAGACTGTCAGTGCCTGTAAGTGGCCCTCAGCCCTTCCTGGACATCAGAGGATTCCTAGTGGAGAGTAACCACAGAAATGTAAACAACGTGGCAGGCTCTCCCTGCTCGTCACAACGTATTCAACATTGTAGTTATCACACAGGAGCAAAACTGAAATGGAACGAAAGTGGCCTCTCCTTTGCCTAGAATTCAATCTTTGCTCAATGTCTCAAAATGCTCTCTTGATGCAAACCTTAGACATGTAATGAATGAGGAAGACCATCATGTTAAATTACACTTTAGCAAACAGCAGACAGTGCATATAGGAAAGTAACTGGGAAGATAGATTTACAGAAGTATTAAATTGAACATCAAATGTCAATAAGATTACAGACATCAAAATAGAAAGCAGCACATCAGTCACTCTGTTGAGACATTACACCAAAATACTTGTAGGGAATAATATAAAGTTAAACACATAGAAAACATGTCCTCTTCTGGTTTGGAAGAGTTAGTGATGGGTTTTTGCAAAGTTATAATTAATTTCAATATGGGCTTTGTTGTCAGGAGCCATTCTGAACTCACTAGTTGAGAACACTTGTGAGGTTAAGGCCGGTTTGCAATGCCTCCTGCTGTCAGAGGATGACTGATATTCATCCCCCCTCAATTGTTTTGCTTCAGCACGGACCCCCTATGTACCTACAATGCTGATTGCAGCCTGTGAAGGAACTTACTGTAGGACCTTCTTCTTTTGTGATTATGGGGGCAAACATCTCCTTTCCTGAGAATCCTGTTTTTCTTATACTCCCCCTTAAGTTGAGAGGCTATTGATTCCCGCTCACTAACGCCTAACTTCTGCCTTGGCTATGCTGAAAACATCGTCTTGTTTTTGAATGCTAAAGATATCTTCTTTTTTTGTATGATAAGCCTCTAAATCACATACATCAATCACTATTAATAAAGGCTATACATTAGTTTTCTGCAAAAAAAAAAGAGTCAGATGCTCAATGAACTGGGCTACCCATGTGATCCTAATGTAGATAGTTTTTAAGCCTACTATTTTATGCCCCATTGTAAGGCTTGTACCAGCAATATATGATACTATCTAATCCCCTGTGTATTTGTTTTCTATGATCAGTGTAACAAAGCATCACAAACTGGGTGGATTAAAACAATAGATAATTATTCTCTTACAGTTCTGGGGTCAGAAGTCCAAAATCAAGAAGTTATCAGAGCCAGACTCCATCTAAAGACTCTAGGGAAGAATCTGTTCTTTGCTTCTTCCAGGTTTTGATGGCTATAGGTATGCCTTGACCTGTGGTCCCCATCACTCCAATTTCTGCTTCATGGTCACATTGCCACCTCTTCCTCTGTCAAATCTTTCTCTGCCTCACTCTTATAAGAACACTTGTCATTGGATTTAGGGTTGACCTAGACAGTACAAGATAAACTCTTCATCTCAAGATCCTTAATTATAATTAATATAATTATTAATTAATTTCCAAATAAACTAGGATTTATAAGTTCCAGAGATTCAGGCCTTTTTTGGAAGTCACCATCCAGCCCATTATACCCTGTCTTACTAATAGAATATGTTGTTATCCTTTTAAATTTTACCATTCTGATAGATGGAAAATGGTCCCAGTATCATTTCAATTTGCATTTCTCTTTTCATACATTTAAGTGTTATTTTGCATTTGGGTGTGTGAATTATTTCCTTTTAGCCTTTTTTTTCAGTCAAATTTTTTGGTATTTCCTTAAACTTTTTTAAATTGAGGCATAATTGACATATAACATTAGTTTCAGATGTACAATATAATGATTCAATATCTGTATATATTGTAAAATGAAGAGATTTTTTTAAATATTAGGAATTCTTATGAACTGAATTATGTCCCTCCTACATCCCAGTTCATAATGCTGAGGCCCTAATCCCTTGCACCATACCTTAGACTGTGATTTTATTTGGAGATAGGGCCTTTAAAGGAGTTAAGCTAAAACGGGGCTGTTAGGGTGGACCCTAATCCAATCTAACCAGTGACCTTATTAGATTAGAGTATAAAGAGAGACCTACCAGGGATGCATACATACAGAGAAAGACCATATTAAGATACAGTGAGAAGGCGGCCATCTGCAGGCCAAGGAGAAGAGACCTCAGGAGAAAGTAAACTTGCCAACACCCTGATCTTGCACTTCCAGACCTGTGAGAAAATTAGTTGCTGTTGCTCAAACCATACCAATTGGTGGTATTCTATTATGGTAGACCTAGCAAACTAGTACAGGAATATTAGCCCTTTATTTGTGATGCATATTGCAAATATTTTTTTTCTCAAGTTGTAAGTTGTAACTTTTGGCTTTAAGTTCAGAGGAGGCGATGGTGCAACAGCCTTCAGTCGTCCCGAATCCGGGTTCATCCGACACCAACTGCCACCTAAGTTCGACCCCAACGAGATCAAAGTCGTATACCTGAGGTGCACCGGCGGCGAAGTTGGTGCCACGTCTGCCCTGTCCCCGAAGATCGGCCCGCTGGGTCTGTCTCCAAAAAATGTTGGTGATGACATCACCAAGGCAGCTGATGACTGGAAGGTCTGAGGTTTACAGTGAAACTGACCATTCAGAACAGACAGGCCCAGACTGAAGTGGTACCTTCTGCCTCTGCCCTAACTATCAAAGCCCTCAAAGAACCGCTGGAGAGACAGAAAGAAGCAGAAAAATATTAAGCACAGTGGAAATGTCACTTTTGATGAGATTGTCAACATTGTCCAACAGGTGCGGCACCGATCATTAGCCCTCTCGGAGACCACCCAGTCTGTGGGCTGCAATGTTGATGGCCGCCACCCTCATGACATCATAGGTGACATCAATAGTGGTGCAGTGGAATGTCCAGCTAATTAAGAACCACAAAGGAAAATATTTTAATAAAGGATCATTTTGACAACCAGTGGGGGAAAAATGTGTAAGTTTTCTTTTGATTTCCTGTTTTTTTTCTAATGTAGTGAAATCTTTGAATACTTTCTTTTTCTGAATCATAGTAAGAAAGTTCTTCATACATTAAGGCTAAAGAGGGATGCTTTCTTCTAGGACCTACATGGTTTCATTTCTTATGTTTACATTTGTAATCTATTTGGAATTTATTCTTGTGGTAGGATGTAAGGTATGGATAGAATTTTATTTTTTTCCAAATGCAAACCAGGAAAATTGTCCCAGCTACGTGCTTATATTTTAATTTTTGATTTTGAGATCATTGTAGATTTACATGCTGTTGTAAGAATATAGAGATCCCACATAACCTTCACCCAGTTTCCCTCAATGGCAATTTCTTATAAAATTATAGTGAGATATCATGACCACCATCTCGATATTGATACAATCCACAGAACTTATTCACATCCTTTGCCAGTTTTACATGCACTATTTATGTATCTCTGTGTATATTTAGTTCTGTGCAATTTTATCATTTGTGCAGAATCATGTGACAGCCACTACCATCAACGATTCAGAACAGTTCTATCCCAAGGATCCCTTGTGCTACCCTTTTAGTCACAGCCCCTCCTCTCCACCCAATCCCTGGCATCCTCTAACCTGGTCTCTCTATCAGTCTGCATCTTAAGAATGTTATATAAATGGATCCATACAGACTAGAGCTTTATGAAATTGGTTCTTTTTCACTCAGCATGATTCCCTTGAGAACAGTCCAAACTGTGTGTTTCAGTGGTTCATTCCTTTTTATTGCCAATGTTTTGCCATGGTAGAAATATACCCTAGTTAGTTTAACCATTTACCTGTTAAAAAGCATCTGGGTTATTTCTAGTTTTTGATTATTGCAAATAAAGCTGCTGTGAACATTTACATATAGGTTTGTGTAAACATTTGTTTTTATTTCTCTGGGATGAATGGCCAAGAGTGCAGTTGCTGCATCGTATGGTAAGCTATGCACTTAATGTTTTATTGTGAAACTGCACTTATTTCAATTCTGTTCATTCCCAGCTCTGTAGATAATGGAATTATTCCATTATCCATTGGAATTTATGCTTACAGCATCTTTGGTCATGAGGGAAATGCAAATTAAATACAAATGTACCACTACACACCCATTAGAACTGCTAAAATTCAAAAGACCGATAATGATAATGCTGGTTGGGTGGGGCAGCGGGAATGCTCATACACTGCATGTGGGAACGCAAGATGGAACATTCACTTCCAAACACTATTTTGCAATATTTATTAAAGCTAAACATATGTGTAATTTCTAACCTTGCAATTCTATTTTTGGGTACATAATAAGAACAGGACTAATTTCATATGCACACCAAAAGATTGACACAAGAATGTTCATAGCAGCTTTACTTATAATAGCCAAAAACTAGAAACTCAAATACACCATCAACAAGAGAAAGGAGGGATGCCTAGGTGGCTCAGTCAGTTGTGTCTGACTCACAGTTGTGGGATCAAGCCCCATGTCAGGCTCAGCACTGAGTGGGGAGCCTGCTTAGGTAGGATTCTCTCTCCCCTTCTCTCTCTGCCCCTTCCCCACTTGTGTGCATGTGCACTCACACTTTCTCTCTCCCAAAATAAATAAACATTTAAACATTTATGTTCAGTAAATGGCAGATCCATGTTTTGAATACACATTTCTCTAACTACAAAACCAGTTCGTTTTCAATTCTGGTTTTTGCCCCAGAGGCCCAGATTTTATTATTTAAATGAAACCTTAGCATAGGCAATTCATTTAAACAAATACAACTTGCACTAAATTGGTAGGTTTAAAAGACTGATGATACCCTATATTAAAGAGACACTCTTCTGTCTCTTTTATGTTGGTGAAAATTTAAGCAGGGCAATTAAGTTAATAAAAGTGAGTTTTAACTGTGAAAGCCTCGTTCTCAATATTTAAGATTCTGTTCAAAAGATAATTATACGTATGCACAAAAAGAAGTGTGCAGCGAAATGCTATACAATAATGGAGGAAAGCTGGAAAGAAGTTAAACATCCTTCAGTAGAGAAATGTATATCCAGACAATGCAGCCAAAACATTATGAGAGATTATAATTTGATGACACGAAAAGCTGTTCACTGTATTTTGTTAGATGATAAAGGCAGATTTCAAAACAGTATTGTAGTATGATTCTGTTTTGAATGAACAAATCCTATATGCCTACATGGATACATGTGTTAATTCACAGAGAAACATAAAATGATTTAGACTAAAATGTTCAAATAAGCTGTTTCTAAATGAGCGTTATTTTAAGCTTTTCTGTATTTTCTAAATTTCTGAATTACAATCAGAAAAATAATAGAGCTAATCCCCCCTCTCTGAGAGAAGAAGAAATAATAGGAAATGTGTATGAAACATGGAAGGTAGTGCTGCAGCAATTTGAATTCTAGCTTTAAGTGGCCTGTAGTTTATTCATAGATGTGAAGCCTTTCAGATAAATGACTCAACTACTACCTTAAAGATCCTAAACCTTGAAACCTAAGATTTATTACAAATTGGATTCCTCTTCCTGGTTGCCCCTCACTTACCTATGCTCCAATCTCTTATTGCCTGCCAATCTCTCGATCAGTCATTGCTCCAACAAGGAAATCACATCTGCCTTGGAAATTAGTTAATATTAGACCCTACACATAGGAGAGGAAATGGAACTTAGGCCTGATGTGGCTGTGTAGAAATTCAGACCATTCCCTTGATCATTAGGCAGAAAAGGAAGTTGAGAAAGTAATCTGAAGTATCAGGATGATGACACTTTAGAGCACAGCAGAGATGCCCGTTTCTACTTCCAGGAATCTTAAATCAGTCCTGTAGAAAATTAGCTAAGTACCCTAAAGAGTCACAGTGAAGAAAGATGGCTCTAGAATACGGATTTTGAACTGGAAAAGGGAAAAGAGATACTGTAATCCAGGAGACCCAGTTGACTAAATAAATACATATAGATCTTATATCACACCCTTGAACAAATTCCTCTGAGTGGGGTGAGTCATGTATATTCCACTCAGCAAAAGTCAATTCCACGTTCCTGTGTCTACATACCCCTGAAATGACAGGAACCCATGTCCCAATAAGATTCTAGAAGGGAATGCAAAGTTGGTGAAGACATGGGACCTGGACAGTAAGGAGTTGCTCAGCAAAGTTAATAGTTAAATAAATTACAGACTATCCATGTAAAAGAATACTAAGATAAACAAATCCAAAAACTGTAGAAAGTAATTAAGGATATAGAAAATTTTTAAGATCTATCAGTAGAGTAATCACTTTACAAAACAGATTGACAAATATACAAAAATGGAGTGATACAAAAAAAAGTCTAAGAAGTTAAACAACTGTTTCAGTTATCTGTTGCTATGTAACCATCTCAAAAGTTTGTGGCTTAAAACAAAAAACATTCATTAGCTCATTATTCCAGGGTTGGCAGTTTGGGCTTCGTTTGACTGAGTGGTTCTACTAATTGCACCCATCTAATAACAGCCAGTAGTTTAGTGGGGGCTGGATGATCCAAGATGGTCGCTGAAATGTCTGGTAGCTGTTGCTGTCAGCAGGGCCTCTGTCTCCAGGTGATAATTTGTCTTCAAGCAAGCTAGTCATAACCTTCAGTACAAGGTGGTCTCAGGGAAGGAAGAGGAAAAGAGCAGACCTCCTAAGGTTTTTGTTTCATAAATCTTAATAGTGTCACTTCCATCATATGCTTTTTGTCAAAGTCCATCACAAGCCCCTGTCTACTAGTAATCTAACCATTTCAGGAGAAGAACAATTACTCCTTTTTCTGAAAAAAAGAGAAAGAGGGAGGGAGGGAGAGAGAGAGAACAAGAACAAAATCCCTGACCTTAAGCTTGGTCTCAGATATGCCCAGTAATGTTTCCCTTTATTCAGAGCTCTTTTCAGAAAGAATAGCACTGTAGGGACAGGGGAGGGGCATGGGACGGGTAGGGAATCATTAGACACTAGACCTTCTTGGACCACAGACTAGCTAAACTGGAAGAAATTCTTCAACACCACACAATCTCTCACCATCTACCAGACAGAAGTAAAAGGGAGATGGGGAATACTGCTAATCCTTTTTAGTATCAGAGGGAAAAGCCAGGGTCACTGATATCCAGGGCTGAAAACTTCTCTAAGTTCACAGCAAGTTTCCTGGGGAGACAGCTTTGGGAATGATGTGGTTCTGAAACATGGAACTTGACCTCAGCTCCCAAAGAAGATCCTCTAAGAAAGGAATGCTACTCCTAGACTCTCCAAATCTCTTCCTAGGACTTTGCCTAAAGGACTCTTCCAGTTCTAAAATTTCATTCCAAAAACAGGCCTGTGCTTTTTTGCTTGCAGGTAACACTTTATACTACCACTCAAATATCGGACTCCCTTTTGGTGACCATTTCTTTGCAGCTGGGGTCCATGGCTGTAAAGCAGGAGAAAAAAAGCAGCAGCTGGGAACCCAGGAATACAGATCCTAGGAAAGGATTGTTAGAAGTTTCCCTCCTGAAGCAAGTCACTGAGAGTGAATCCCACGGACACAAACGGAGATGGTGAATGGGTTTTATTTTAGTTTGGTCAAACGGCCCCTCCGGAGTGGTGGCAGGTCCTCAAGAGAGAGCACTGCCAAGCAGGAGCTCAGGGTGTTTAAGGGCTTTGGCAAGGCAAAATAAGTCGTCATTTAGTTATCCAATCATAGTTTACAGCATTCTATAATGGCCAATCATATTTTGACACACAAACGTAAGATTTGGCAGAGACCTATCAATTTTAGTGTTCTTTGTCTTAGGAGAAATTTGAAGTGACCAATCATAGGTCTGAAGAGGGGGCGAAGCGGGTGCACAGAAACGAGAACTGTGTGGTTAAAGGGTGGGATCTAGCGACAGTATCTTAGGATCTAGCAACAATATCTTAGAATCTAGCAACCGTGTCTTAGAAAACAAGTTAACCTTTAAGTTATAATTTATGGGTTACAATTTAGGACTTCCAGAGCCTAATTGCCCAACCCTTAATTATTCAAGCAGAAAAGGGTTGGAGAGTAAAACAATGGTTGGCATTTTTCCATTAGGGTCAGCTTGACCCGAGGAGGGTCTTACAGGCTAGAACCTAAAATTGGCCCCTACATGGGCAACACTCACTTAACCGGTACCCCTCTGTGTTAAGCACACACTGTGTTAAGCACTGAAGCTAGGCACTGGACTTGTCCGGGAGCGGGGCCTGACAAAGGCAACTCAGGCCATGCTTCAGGGCAAGGGCGACTCAGGTTAAGACAGACATTGCAGACTTCACAAGCGCAGGAATGCTCTCAGAACGGTCTTCAACAGACCGCTCAGTCCCGACGTTAAGCCCAAAACTGAATAAAGCTCTATCCCATTACACAACCAAGCCCGTACCGGTCGGAGAATTAAAGGCTTATTCCATCACACTAGGTAACAGCACTGTCTTATGATGGGCGGTCTCAAACCCCACATGTCCCGTGCCTCACACTACAGCGGACCAGCCACCCAAAACGTCCCGCGTCCGAGTAGGGACGTACGTGCACAGTAACACACCTGTCACGGCCTCAGCACCGCACACACTCGCACTCGGATTCGTCAGGGCCACAAACGCTCACAAACACCCATACACAGGCCTGAGCTTCGGGCTCAACGCGCGCTGTCTGCACCTTGCGGACTCGCGGCTTCCTCACTCAGCGCACCGCCACGCCCAGACTCTCGTGGCCTTTCTGAGCGCGAAGACTTTTAGGGATAACCAGAGAGGACCCAGGGCTCAAAAGTTCTTTTCAAAAGCTGCACAGGGGCTTTGGGAAATGTAGTTCAAGGCCAGAAAAGCCCGGATGTCGAGCGCGCGCACGGAGGCTGAGGCTTCAAAGACTGAGCCGCGGAGACCCTTGGGAGGCGCCGTTCGCGCGGGAGTGCGCAGGCGCACACCGCCGGCCGGTGGGCGAAGGTGAGGCTGGCGGGTCCTGCGGAGGCGGAGGTGGCGGGTGATGGCGGGACTGGGGGGAAAGCCGAGGAGGGAGGCGGGAACCTGGGCTAAGAAGGCCGGGGACGAAGGCGAGAGTTCTGGGCCCTAGAGAGAACGGGGAGGGAGGCAAGAGCCTAAGCAGAAGGAACCAGGAGCCAGGGCCAGGAACGCCGGGAAGGGCATCGGGAGCCCGGGCCCGGGAGCGTCCTGGAGGGGACCGGTAGTCCAGGCTGGACAGCGCCGGAGAGGGAACTGGACGCCCCAGGCGGTATGAGCTTGGGGAGGGCAGGAATTTTGTCTCCTCCCGCCGCGAGGAAATCGGCTTTCGGGGTGCGGCCTGGCACACACGGGCATTCAGTTCGTGTAGCTTTTGGTGCCCGTTCTTGGGTAGTTTGGGCATGTGTTACTCCGTGTGACGTTGTGGAACCGGTTGTTTGGAAAGTGATAAAGTCTCTCTGTGTATCTAATTTTTCAAATAGGATGCGAGTTGATTTGTTTTTGAGACTGCATGCGACTTTGGAGAGACGACAGGAAGGGGGTTGTGAGTAAAATGTGGCTACTTTGTGTAGAAGTATGTTCTGAGCTCTAAGATTATGCCTGACCCGTGCCTATGGGAGTGCTTGTGCCGAGGGCAATAAAACTGCCTTTGTCTGATTTTTAAAGTATTTTGTGTGCACAACCCGCAGTAATGAGTGAATGTCGTTGTGTGACTGAGATGAAGCGCTTGAGAAGTTGGATGCATGACCAGTTAAACATGTATTGTTTAGATTATCTGAATATTGGCATTTTATATGCTTGAAGATTTCACTCGGTGGCAACTGGACAAGTGAAATAGAGATTTCTTTTTTTAATGGAAACAAGGAAGTAGTAAAAATAATTTTCAGATGGTAGGATTGTATATTGGGAAACCCCACATTGACTAATGATTGGTATGTGGAAATGAATAGGACACCATGAAAAATTGGGAAAGACACACACAAAATTTCTCCCCTAACTGCCACTCAAAATTTCTATTTGGGGGAATCCCTTTTTTCCCTGGATGCATTCCCAGACAGATTCAGTAATTTCTTAAGTCATTCTGAAGACTGAATCTGTTGAACATTTAAATATAAGATCAGTCTCATAATAACTAGTTAAATAAAATATTCACTATAGGGACTCCTGGGTGGCTCAGTCGGTTGAGCATTCTTGGTTGTGGCCCAGTTCACTATCTCACTTTGTGGGTTGGAGTTCCACTTGGGCTCTACGCTGACAGTGCAGAGCCTGTCTGGGATTTCTCTCTCCCTCTCTTTCTACTCCTTCCTGACGTGCTCTCTCTCTCTCTCTCTCTCTCTCCCTCTTAAAAAGTAAACAAATGAATATTTTTAAAAAATATATAGAAAGCAGTACTCAAACTTGTTTTAAAATAAAAGCCTCCCTCCTACTGGAAGGCTGCCTGGGGAAAGAGTACACAATCAGCCTCTTCTGTAATTCCTCATCTTCAGTTTCGTCTCTTTACTCCCTCTAGGTGGGTAGTCTCTGACTGGAATGGATTGAGAGCTGAAAAACAAGACACAGGTCAGAAAGTAAGGACAAGAAGAGGCTAACATGAGTGGTACCATTTGAATTTAGTGTAAGTCATCTCCTACCTTCTGAGAGAACCCACTGCCGGGAACTTCAGATACGCTTCCCTTCTCCTGGGTACTGCCACTTCTCCAGCTGTCTTCTCAGTGTTTCTTCTGGGCATGCAGTTGGCCCGTTGCTCTGGTGGGTCTTGTTGTCTCTCCAGTGAGTCCTCTTGGACAAGAGAATCCAGGCCATTCCAGGCGGGCTCCATCCATGGGTTGCCCATCTAGAGCTCAGGTGAGAATTAGCACCTTAGTGGCTTTGCCCTTTCACATCCTGAAATGTATACATTTCTCCCCCAAAATCTCTCGCCACTTTGTTTCCCAGTGGCATCAGCACCTAAGGGGCCCCTTGTTTCTTACAGGAAAGCACCCACTTTTCTTCCCCTGAAAAACTATGTCCTAAAAATAGTTTACTCTCTTAGACATTTTCTTCTCTCAGCCTCTCCAGCCTGTTAAAGTAGGGGTTAAGTTAATGGTAGCAAAACTTTATATTTTTTACAAGACTTTATTTTAGAATGAGGGACACTTAGAAGCTTGCTTTCCTCACTGTCTTTGGAACATCTGCTGAGACTGAGAGAAAAATTTCTAAGTTACCATGCTGTCATAAACAGTGACAACAATTGGAAAACTCAGACGTTTCTTGGAAAAAGCATTGACAAATCAATAAGTTTTATTTATACATGTGTGCTTATGTGTGTGTTTGTGTGTGTGTGTATATATATAGTCGTGTGTGTGTGTGTGTGTGTGTGTGTGTATATATATAGTCGTGTGTGTGTGTGTGTGTATATATGTGGCCATCTCATTCTTTGTATGAGATACATAGAATTTTATAATGTGTAAGTAAAGAATTTTTAATGTTCCTAAGGAACTCAAAATTTAAGACTTGAATAAAAGAACAGGAAGACACATGACAGAGTGTCAAAACTCAACATTTCTTGCAATTCCCTTAAATTTTTAGTAAAATTTTTGAACTTTCTAAAGTTCTTCAGAGAATATGAACAAGCCAAAAATTCTGAAAGAAAATGATGAAGGGGGAAGTAACCCTACCTGATACTAAAATATGTTTTAAAACTAATAACTGCTGAGTCATCCTTGCAATTAAATTAATAGGTCAGCAAAACTAAATATAAAATCCATATCTACCCAAATATATAAAAGAAGGAAAGTATATGATAAAGATGGCATTTTTATACTTGATCTCAGCCAAAGACCAAGAAGCAACAAAGATGGCAGTTTTGATGAATGGAGGAAATAACAGGTTATTTAGAATACCTGACAGCACTAAACCAATGGGGTTTTTTTGTATTTAAGTAGGCTTCACACCCAGTACAGAGCTCAATGCAGGGCTTGAACTCATGACTGTGAGATCAAGACCTACGCTTAGCTGACTAAGCCACCCAGGCACCCCTGCTATAAGTTATTTTTGCGTGGGAAAAACAAAGTCAAATGAGAAACTATAAATTATTATAAGTGAATATAGTATTTCCTTCCTTTTTTTAAAAAAAAATTTAACATTTATTTTTGAGAGATAAAGAGAGACAGAGCACAAACAGGGGAGGGACAAAGAGAGAGGGAGACACAGAATCTGAAGCAGGCTCCAGGCTCAGGGCTGTCAGCACAGAGCCTGATGCAGGGTTCGAACCCATGGACTGTGAGATCATGACCTGGACCAAAGTCAGATGCTTAACCAACTGAGCCACCTAGGCACCTGTTTCCTTCCTTTAAAAGAGATCTAATAACCAATCTAGGACATAAAAATCTAATAGAAGGTGAAAGAATTACAAGAGACCATTAACAGATGAGAAACTAAGACTATTTTTTAAACTTATGAAAAGAAGTTTATTTTCTCTTATAATAGGAAAAATAAAACCTAGAACCACAATTTCTACCTATCAGGCATGCATCAAGAAGTTGATATCGGTAGCATTTGTCAAGGTGTGGGGTGACAGGTATTCTCATATATTCCTAGTAAATGGTAGAGCCTTCTGGAGAGCAGCTTGAAGGGTAGGCTGCTAAGAGAAAAAAAAATAGTGCTTAAAAGGAGGGGAACTTGCCTAAAATCTAACCTCTTGCCCAAGAACCTGTATCTCTGCATTTGGGGATAAAATAAGGTTTGTCTGGCTCATTCTCCTTCCTGTAAATTATGTGGTCAAAGGCCAAAGCAAGGGAAAGGGAGACAATTTCAATTGAGTCTTAAGTCATAAGAGAGCTGTAAGGCATGAATAGTGTCATTTTGGCTTCTTTTCATCTTGGCTTTGCCTTCTTAGGAACTGCCTCTTTTCCAAAGAGGAACCAAAGGAAGACTGGTCACCTCTTGCAAATCTCAAAACCATGGCTCAGGTGAGGTGATGGTTCCTCTCTCTTTTCCAAAATAATCTTTTTTTTTAAGGGTATTTGAGCATTTGCCTTTCTTGCACTAAATCCTCCTGCCTATCTTCCCCTTCAGGAAAGTGTCCCCATTTCTCCCCGTATCGGCCAGATAAGTCTTTTCCTTTCACAAATGCTCCTTCTAACTTTAACCAGTTTTCACACAGTAAGTGGGTTTATCATTAAACATCTTTCTGCGCCTTCTCCCAGAAGCAGAGCTGGGACAAAAATGTATCACCTCACATGAGACTATATTACTGCATAAACTTTGCTGGTTTAGCTAAAAAACAGTCAAGATGGAGATGGAATTGTCTTGAGGCTTTCAGAAAAGTTATGCTTGGCAGATTGTGCGAAGAACAGAGAATCTTGCTTTTCTCCTGTCTGATCCTTCAGTTTTGCTCATAGCTGCTAACACTTCCTAAAAATCTGTGTCCTGCCAATAATACTCCCACATTATGCTAATGGTGTTCCTATGTTTGAACTTCTCTAATTTTATATTTGGATTCAGGGGAAGTAAATATATATGCTTGGTTTATCATACTGAATTACAAGTATAACTCTTGAAATATTTCTGCTCTTGGTTTCAAAGATGTTATTTTCTCTTGGTTTTTTCAGAAATGTCATCTTTATATCTGGACTTCTTAATTACTACTGTGCTCCAGATTCTTTTATTATTCTTTTAATGTTTATTTTTGAGAGAGAGAGAGCAAGTGGCAGAGGGGCAGAGAGACAGGGTGACACAGAATCTGAAGCAGGCTCCAGGCCGTCAGCTATCAGCACAGAGCCTGACATGGGACTTGAACCCACAAATGGTGAGATCATGACCTGAGCCGAAGTCGGACACTTAATTGAGCCACCCAGGTGCCCCTGTACTCCAGATTCTTTATTGGTTCTCCTCTTTGTACATTCCCCTCTTCCTAGTCACAAGCTACCACTGTTATTCTAATGCTCACATAACTACAAACCTAACCCTCTGTTCTGAGTGTCAAAACCATATCCAATCTCCAACTAAAAATCACCACCTGAATGTTCCAGATACTTCAGGCACATGCCCAATATTTATCTCATTATCTCCTGCCCATCTTGTTCTTTTTTGTTTCAATCTCCTTTTGGCCCCAGTCTCATATCCACCTGCTAATTTATCTACCTTGAGTTAAATAAATTCTCTCTTGCACTACACAATTTAGTGGTGAATCTTATTCCTTATACCACAGTTCCCTTCATCTCCATTGATATTTTTATTTTGAGTGCCTCTCTCATATTGTAGAGATGGTACGTGTTCCCATATAACACCTTTGCTTCTTTTCCAGTCCTCCAAGTGCTCACACTAGTGCTCACTTATGGATCTTTGTGTTTCTTATGCTTTTCTGTTTAAGTGTATCTGTGTGTGTGTGTGTGTGTGTAGTAAAATATACATAATGTAAGATTTCACCATTTTAGCCATTGTTGAGTGTATAGTTTAGTCCCATATAGTACACTCAGTGTGTGTAACCAGTACCCCTAGGTATTTCCAGAACATTTTCATCATCCCAGACAGAAACTCTGTACTTCTAACATTAACCAGTGACTGCTATCTTACACTTTTTATAGAATCAGGCCAAAAGCACATTAGAAGAATGTATAAAGACAGCCCATTAGGGGAGTGGAAGATGTTAAAATATTTATTAACAGTTTAAACTCAAGAATAGTAATCAATGATAATAGGGTTTTCCAATTCATGAATATGATGTACATCTTTTATTTCAGATCTTTAAGTTCTCTAATGTTTTGTTGTTTTCAGTGTACACTCTTACACATGTTTAGTTATATTAATCCCTGGGTATTTACTTTTTATGCTATTATAAATGCTATTCATTTTTATTTCAAGTTTTTACTGTTCACTGCTAATATATAAAAATAAATTGACTTTTGTATATTGACCTGCAATCTTTCTAAAGTCACTTATTCTAGTAATTTTTTGTAGTCTTTAGGATTTTCTACATAGATAAGAATGTCATATGAGAATAATGACTGTTTGCCTTCTTGCTTTTCAAACTATTCATCTACTGCATTGTCTAGAACCTTCAGTACAATGTTGAATGGAGTGGTGAGAACAGACATTTTTGCCTTGTTCCTGCCTTAGGGAAAAGGGATTTAGTGTTTCACTCTTAAGTATGATATTAGCTATAAGTTTTGCATAGATTTATCAGGTTAAAGAAGTTCCAGTTTGCTGATAGTTTTTGTCAGGAGAGGGTGTTGAATTTTTTTCAAAAGTTTTTCTGCAGCTATTGGTTATTCCCCATTATATGGCTCTTTTCTCTCTTTCCTCTTTAAATGCTTATTTATTTTTGAGAGAGAGAGAGCGAGAGAGAGAGAGAGAGAGAGAGAGAGAGAGCGAGCGTGCAAGCAGGGGAGGGGCAGAGAGAAAGAATCCAAAGCAGGCTCCAGGCTCTGAGCTGTCAGCCCAGAGCCCGATGGGCTCAACAAACCATGAGATCAGGACCTGAGCAAAGTTCGACACTTAACTGACTGAGCACAGGCACCCCTTTTCTTTTTTCTATTAACACCATAAATTATATTGATATTGAAGTGTTAAGCCAACTTAGTAGCTCCAGGATAAATCCCACTTGGTCATGATATATTATTTTTTATCTACTGCTCAATGAATTTGCTAATATAGTACATTGTTAAGGAGTCTTGTTTGTGGTTCATAAAGAGTTTGGTCTATATTTTTTGCTTGTAATACCTTTATTTAGTTTTTGTATCAGGATAATTCTTTTAAAATAAATTGGAAAGTATACTCTCTTATTTTCTAAAAGAATTGGTATTATTTCTTCTTAACGTGCTTGTTAGAAATCACCAGTGAACAAATTTTTTAAAAATTAAAAAATAAAAACAGAGGGGCACCTGGGTGGCTCAGTAGGTTAAGCATCCAGCTTCGGCTCAGGTCATGATCTCGTGGTTCGTGAGTTTGGGTCCCCCGTTGGGCTCTGTGCTGACAGCTCAGAGCCCGGAGCCTGTTTCAGATTCTGTGTCTCCCTCTCTCTCTGCCCCTCCCCCACTCATGCTTGCGCGCGCGCTCTCTCACTCTCTCTCTCAAAAATAAAAACATTTATAAATAAAAACAGAGAGGGAGGCAAACCATAAGAGACTCTTAAATACGGAGAACAATCTGAGGGTTGCTGGAGGGGTGGTGGGCAGGGAAATGGGTTAAAGGGATGATGGGCATTAAGGAGGACACATATTGGGATGAATACTGGGTATCGTATGTAAGAGATGAATCACTGGGTTCTACTCCTGAAGCCAAGACTACAGTGTACGTTAACTAACTTGAAAATAAATAAGTAATAATAATAATAAGATATTAAAAGAAAGAAGAATTCACCAGTGAAGCCATGTTAACCTGGAGATTTTTTTGTAGGAAGGGGTTTAATTAGCCACTCAATTTCCTTGGTAGAATTAGGAATAGTCAGGTTATTTGAGTGTTTTCTTCAGTGAGCTTCTGTAGTTTGTATCTTTCAAGGAATTTGTCAAATTGATTGAAAAAGGTGTCCAAAATATACTCCTTTTATCCTTTTGATATTTGTGTAGTCTGTAGCAATGCCCCTCTTTCATTTCTGCTGTTGGTAATTTGTGTCTTATTCTTTTCCTTGGTCAGGATTTACTCCATTGCTTTTATGTTTCCTCTTTCTTCACTTCTTATCTCTTTTTCTTTTTTTTTTTTAAGACTTTGGGTTTAATTAAATCATTTTCTAATTTTGAGAGAGAGAGACCATGTGAATAGGGGAGGGGAAGAGAGAAGGAGACATAGAATCAGGTGCAGTCTCCAGGTTCTGAGCTCTCAGCCAGATCCCAATGTGGGATTGAACCCACAAGCAGTGAGATCATGACCTGAGCTGAAGTCAGACACTTAACCGACTGAACCACCCAGGTGCCCCAAAACTTCTGCATCCTTATTGATTTCTAGTCTATTTGTTGTAGCAATGACTGAGAGGAAAGTTGAAATCTTCAGTTATAATTTTGGTTTTGTCTGACTTGACTTTTTTGTCAGTTTTTATTTAATTTTTTTCTAATGTTTTATTTATCTTTTGAGAGAGAGAGACAGCGTGAGCAGAAGAGGGTCAGAGAGAGAGGGAGACACAGAATCCAAAGCAGGCTCCAGGCTCTGAGCTAGCTATCAGCAGAGAGCCAGACGCGGGGCTCCAACCCACAAACTGCGAGATCATGACCTGAGCCGAAGTCAGATGCTTAACCAACTAGAGCCACCCAGACACTCCTTAATATATTTTTCGGTTCTGTTTTTAGGTGGATTCACATTTAGAATTGTTACATTTTCTCATAAATTGACCCTCTCTATTACTATGAAATGCCTCATTTAATCCTTGTTAATATTCTTTGTTCTGAATTTTATACTGTTTGATATTATAGCCATTTTAGCTTTCTTATGATTAGTATTTACACAGTATACATGTTTTCTATCCTTTTAAAAATGATTTTAAGTTTATTTATTTTGAGAGAGAGAAAGAGCAAGTGGGGTAGAGGGAGAGAGAATGGAGGAGAAAATCCTAAGCAGTCTCCTTGGGGTCAGCGCAGAGCCCAATGAAGGGCTCGAAAACATAAACCATGAAATCATGACCTGAGCCCAAACCAAGAGTCCGATGCTTAACTGACTGAGCCACCCAGGTGCCCCTCCGTCCTTTTCCTTTAACCTTCCTATGTTTTCATATATATGGTGAGCCTCTTCTGGGTAGTATATAGTTTGTTCTTACTTTAAATTTTTTTTTTTACTTTTAAGTAACCTCTACACCCAATGTTGGGCTCTAACTCACAATCCCCAAGATCAAGAGTCACATGCTCCACTGACAGTCAGTTAGGTGCCTCTGTAGAGCACTACTTTTAATAATCTCATAACACATGTTTTTTCCCAGAGCAAATACACTATATACTGTGACAGAATATATGCAAATCTCAACAAAGAGAAATCATATGGAGCATCTTCTCTAACCACAATTGAATTAAATTAGATATAAAATAACATATCTAGACAAGGCCCAATATTTGGAAATTAAACAATATGCTACTTTTTAAATATTTATTTATTTTTAAGAGATAGACAGACAGAGACAGAACATGAGGGGGGAGGAGGAGAGAGAGAGGGAGACACAGAATCTGAAGCAGGCTCCAGGCTCTGAGCTGTCAGCACAGAGCCTGACACGGGGCTCAAACCCACGAACCACTAGATCATAACCTGAGCCATGTTTAACTGACTGAGCCACCCACGTGTCCCAACAATATACTACTTCTGAGTAACCAATTTTGGGTCAAAGAATAACCAAAAAGAAAATTTTCATGAAATTTATGGCTAACATCATACTTCATGATGAATGATTGTTTTCCCTCCTAAGATCATGAGCAAGACAAGGATGTCTGCTCTTACCACTTCTATTCAACACCGTAGATGATACATAAAGAATGAAAAAGAAATATAAGGCATAGAGACGAGAAAGGGAGAAGGTAAACTGTATTTACAGATAATATGACCAGATTATATAGAAAGTGTTAAGGAATTTATGGAAAAGAATACTAGAAATAAAAAGTGAATTCAGCAAGGTCACATATCAAAATATAAAAATCAATTCTATTTTTATATGCTAATAGCAAAAAATTGAAAATGAATTTAAAGAATAAAATTAACATAACATTTACAAGACATGTATACTGAAAACTACAAAACACTGCTGAGAGAGATTTAAAAAGGCCGAAATAACCTACACCAGGTCCATGGATTGGAAGACCTACTATTGTTAACATATCCATTATCTTCAACCAATCTATAAAGTCTTTCAAAACTCAATCACAATCTAAGTAGGTTGTCTTATAAAGATTGATAAATTGATCTAAAATTAACCTGGATGTAACCTAACATGTCTAAACAAGTTCGAAAATGACAGTGTTGGAAGATTATCAGTGTTGCTCTACAGAGGCACCTGATTGGCTCAGTCACTGGAGCATGTGATTCTTGATCTCAAGGTTGTAAATTAGAGCCCCATGTTGAGTGTAAATCTGTCCTAAATTTCCTCCCCTTTTTACTGACAAACATTTACATCAATGATGGTTTTGGACTTTTTAAAGTCTCATTTTACTTTTGTCAATTTTTGTTTTTTGTTTTTTGAATCTCTTGTTATTTAAGTACATATTATACATTTGTAATAGTTCTATTTTCTTTGTATATTTAATTTTTCCCATCAGTATAAAATGTCCCTTTTGTCTGTAGTAGTAACACTCCTCAACTTCCCCATGTCTAGTGTTTGTATGTCATTTTCCATCCTTTACTTTCAGCCTATTTGTATCTATGATATTTAAAATATATCCCTTGGGGCACCTGGGTGGCTCAGTCAGTTAAGCCTCCAACTTCGGCTCAGGTCAGATCTCACGTTCATGGGTTCGAGCCCCACGTCAGGCTCTGTGCTGACAGCTAGCTCAGAGCCTGGAGCCTGTTTCAGATTCTGTGTCTCCCTCTCTCTCTGACCCTCCCCCTCTCATGCTCTGTCTCTTCTGTATCAAAAATAAAGCATTAAAAAATAAAATAAAATAAAATATATCTCTTGTAGGGGAACCGGGTGGCTCACTTGGTTAAGCTTTCTATTCTTGATTTTGGCTCAGGTCATGATCTCATGGTTCATGAGATTGAGCCCTGTGTCAGGCTCTGTGCTGGGTATCAAGCCTGCTTGGGTTTCTTTCCCTTTCTCTCTGCCCCTTCCCCACTTGTACATGTGCACACTCTCTCTCTCTCAAAATAAATAAATTTTAAAAAATAAAATATGTCTCAGAATTATATTTGAATCTTGCTTTTTCATGCATTCAAATAATCTTGGTCATTTTATTGGAATATTTGGTCCATTTATATTTAATACAATTAAAGGTATATGGATTTAGGGCTGCCATTTTGCTGTTTTGTTTTCCAAATGCTTAATGTATTTTTGTTTTGTTTTGTTGCTTAACCTGTTTTTTAATTCATTTAAATATACCTTATATTTTAATGCAGTTTTGGGCTCATGGCAAAATTGTATAGAAAATAACAGAGTTTCCACTTACCCTCAGCCCCCATACATGAATAGCCTCCCCATTATCAATATCTTGCACCAGAATGGTACATTCATTACAATGAACCTACATTGATACATGATTCCAAAGTCCATAGTTTACATTAGGATTCACTCTTGGTCTTGTATATTCAGTAGATTTTTGCAAATATATGATGTTCTGCCATTATAGTAATATACAGAATAGTTTTAGTGCCCTAAACTTTTAGAGCTATACCTTTTTATCCCTTCCTCCTTTTTTACTGTCTCCAGAGTTTTGCCTTTCCAGAATGTCATATAATTGGAATTATATAGACTTCTCTGATTGGCTTCTTAAACTTACTAATGTGCATTTAAGTTTCCTCCTAATGTGTTTTTATCCATCTATTCCTCTATATTGTTGTATTTTGTGTCAATCAAATACATTTTAATGGTTCATTTTCATTCCTCTTTTGACTTTTTATTTATTCATTTTAATGTTTTCTTTATTTATTTTGAGAGAGACAGAGAGTGCCAATGCAGGAGGGGCAGAGAGAAGGAGAGAGAGAAGCCCAAGCAGGCTGGACACTCAGCATAGAGCCTGACACAGGGCTTGATTCCATGACTTCGAGGTCATGACCTGAACCAAAATCAAGAGTTAAACGCTCAACTGACTGCGCCAACCAGGCACCCCTCCTCTATTGACTTTTTAATTATATCTATTTCTATGCCCAGATTTTCCTAATATTAGTTCCCTGAACACATTCAGAGCAGCTGCTTTGAAGTTGTTTTTTGTTTTGTTTTGGTTTTGTTTTTGTTTTGTTTGTTTTTTTGGCAAAATCCAACATTGAGATTAGTTTCTATGACTAGCTTTTTTGAATATGAGTCATATTCTCCCTCTTTTGTTTTGTTTGTTTTGTTTACATATTTAGTAGTTTTTGCTAGAAATGTGGATATCATGGATAATATAGTAATCTGATACTGTTATGTCTTTTTTCTAAGGCTTATTGGTTTCTTGTCCTAGCAGGCAACTAACTTGCTTGAAATTGAACTTTAAACTCTGAACCAACCCCAAAGTATAAAGCAGCTAATATATCAGCTCAGTTCTTTAAGCTTCCAGCTGCTGCTTTTGACCCTAGCTCGTTTAGGTGAGGGGAGGCAGGTTCTCCTTGTATTCATATACACTAGCTCTCAGTTTAAGGAATTGGTGAGTGTTTATACTTAGATTTTGGGACTTACTTTCAGTAGGTCTGTTTCTTCCAGTGTTCCACTCCTTATACTTCCTGCTGCTTTGTTAGCTGCAACTTCTGACACCTTAATCCAGTAAGACTTCAGTTTTCTTCTGCTTGTGTTATGAGCAGGTTGTGTAATGCTATTAAACAAAAATGCTGAAATCTCAAAATCTCACCAGGTACACTTCTATTTTTCAAAACTCTTTTTTGGTATCTTTCTGTCTCCTTTTTCCTAAGTCCTCTGTGATGTCTCCAACAACTGCTTAGTTTAATTATCAACGTGGAGTTCTGGCAGTGTTTATACTCAGATTTTGGTTCTCATCCTTTCTGTAGTTCCCTTACTTCAAAAATTTATTTCTAAATCTCAAGCTCATCTGCCAGCTCTAAATTCTGCCTTAACAACTATGTGGTTTCTGGTAGCTTCACAAAAAAAGCCATGGATTGAACAATTCTTACCCATCGAGGTTGCTGTCCTTTAAGGATAAGCTCTCCATTGGGGCACCTGGGTAGCTCAGTTGCTTGAGCATCCAACTCTTGATTTCAGCTCAGGTCATGATTCCAGGGTTGTGGCATGGATCCCTGCATTGGGCTCCACACTGAGCATTTAGCCTGCTTGGGATTCTCTCTGCCTCTGCCCCTTCCCCCAGCTCATGCTCTCTCTCTCTCAAATTAAAAAAATAATTAATTCAATTTTTTTTAAAAAAAAGTTTAAGCTCTCCTTCAATTTTTGCTTGCTTTGATTGCTTTCCAATGACATCTGTGAGTTGTTATATGTTACATTCAGATATATATATTAAGTATAAATATTATCTAAGGAATCATTTCCTTGAGCAATATACTATGTTTTTGGATGTCAGAACTTGCTCCCATGCATTTTTAAACCATATTTTTTCTGCATAACATGTTAATCTTTGTAGAGAAAAATTTTACCTCATCAGGTGTGTTGCCCTTTTAATATACCACATCTTTTACATTCTTCTCTTGTAGTACCTGTAACACCTTTTAGCAGGTGTATGTTTAAACTTACTTTCTTGAAAGTATGTGTTCCTTGCTTTGAGGCTATGCAGGGACAAGACAGTGTTTTATATGTGTTGGCACTCCAGCAAACTAGTGCAGTTTGGGGGTACAGAGTGACTTCACATAAATATTTTTGTGATGAACTATTAAATAAATCCAGTGACAGGTACTTCTACCTTCACTTTGGTTTACCTTATAGTATAAATCACAAAACAAAAATGATTGGCTTTCATTACATTGATATGAATGCCGCAAAAGTAGTCCCCAATATCTAGTCAGCTTATTCTGATCACAGTTCCAATCCGTTGCAGGCATCAGTGTCATTCAAAGATGTGACTGTGGACTTCTCTCGGGAGGAGTGGCAGCACCTGGATCCTGCTCAGAAGACCCTCTATGTGGATGTGATGTTGGAAAACTATTGCCACCTCATCTCTGTGGGTCAGAAAAACTCTCTTTGAAACCTTCAGTAGCATGCATTTCCTTTCAAAGTGCCTAAATTATGTGTGAAATTGAATTTCAAGAATAAGAATTGATGAAATCCTTTTTTAGCAGAAAGGATAATTTTGTTATTGCCCAGAGCAAGGTGTTAAGTTTACTCTTACACAAAGAAAGATCTTAATTTGCAGTATTGAAAATGTACTTTACTAATTTTTCAAATGTATTGAAGCCAAACTTTTCTTTATCAGGATGTCACATGACCAAGCCTGATGTGATCCTCAAGTTAGAACGAGGAGAAGAGCCGTGGACATCATTTACAGGTCATACCTGCTTAGGTGAGTTTCTGACTCTTCAGGTGGATGAAATCTAGTGGAGAAATGGTCATGTGGTAGGTGGCACCTTTGAAATATTTTGGGAGTGTCCTTTTAAAGGCTCCTAACCTTTGAAATCATCATTATGCTTACAAAACTTAAACAAAACTTTTAAATATCACTCTTCCAGTATAATATTCTTTTCTAGTTTGCTTGATGTTATCAAAGATAGTTGCCACTCTAAATCAAAATTTAAACCCTCCTTTTAGACCTTTTTTTTATTTGAACATTCTTAAATCTGTTTTTAAAAGAGAAAATTCTTGTTTAATTTTTTTTCTTCTCAGTTGCTTTCCATTTTTTTCTTTTTCTTTCTTTTTATTGCCTCAGATTTGTTTTCTGTGCTAAGCCTAAGCTCCCCTTCTCACCACAAATATAGCTGTTAATTTAAAAGTCACTTGCTTTGGCCCAGATTGATAATTCCACAGTTATCATTTTCTTCTATTAAACTTTTGTGGTTCACTTTATATGGCTGATCATCATTCCTAAAATCAACCCTTCATTTGGGTAAAACATTAACTTATTCTTATCCTGATTCCCTGAGTGACTATTTCTAAGTTGGTCTGTTTTCTTCATCACTGGACATACTGTCTGATAATACCTGGCACATAACAGTCACTGATACATATATTTTTAAATGTATGCTGTTTCACTAGACTCTCAGTCTTATTTCTCTGATTTGACCTCAAAGGAGCTGCCTTTAAGTTATAGCAATCTTATCCTTCCTGAGGACAGAAGGCCTTTGTTTTATGTAAATGTCTCTTACACTGACATACCCAGCACATTTTCCCTACCTTCACTGTAGTACTTCAGGGGTTCTGCACTCTGATGTTTCACCTATTTTGTGACACTATGTTAGAAATGAAAATCACAAACTTTCCTAGCCTTTAAATTCCTCCCTACTATTTATTTCTATATATTTTATTTTTACTGTGATAGCAGCTTTCTCTCTCTATCATCATCTCTTCTGAATATCTTCACAATTTGTGTTATATTTACCTGCCTTGTGAAATGTATTTACATCTTCCCATATTTTCATTTTTTCACTTACATACAAAATAACAACTATCTTATTTCATATCTTGACTACAGTAATTACAGCTTGCCTTTGCTATAATTTTGTCCTAATTCTTTTGATGTATGTTGTTACTTTCCTGACAAGAGATATCATCACTTGTTTCCTATTATTCATTATATGAAATTGAAATTTGTCAGTCAAGGACTACTATAATCAACCCTCATCTGGTTTTTTCAACTTAATTTCCCTCCATTATGGAAAACTCTTGGTAATTTCCTCTTGATATAGTCTCCTCAGTGTTCCCCACATATGTATGACTTGTCATAATGCCTGTACTGTTCATTGTCTTGTGTTCTCCCCTCCATTTACTATGTATCTTTTAAGTTAAGTTTTAGATTTCTTCTCCATAAACTATTCCTTAACCACTCCACATCCTTTTTCTGAATCCCCATGCTATTTACCAACTCAACACATACAACTCTTGAAAATGATTATATAATTTGGTACCCAGTTATATGTGGCTTATGTTTAAGGATTCTTTCCTTCAAAGATAAGATCCTTTGTTTGTATCTTTTTCACTATAGTATATAATATTTTAAATATTCCATATTTGCTTCACTAACTGTAGAGCTGTACAGGCAAGTTATGTTTTTACTCCATTCAGAAAGTATGGTAAGCTCCTTCCAGATGTACCTACTCAGGTCATGGCTATATAGATTCTGACTGAAATGGTAGGATTCTACCAAACACTCCCTATCTAGGTAGGATATACAGTGTTAATGTAAACTCAGAAGAGTTCAAAGGAAATAACCAATAAAGTATTCCTTTCTGTGGAAAAGGTTACTATCAAAATCTGCATTTTTCACAAAATATTTAAGACATGATTAAGCTTGTGAAAATACTTTGTTAAAATTACTTTCTTAGACCGTAACCATTTTTAAGTTATAAAGAAATACTGCTTAAAGTGATAGGGGGAAATGAAGGATTTTTGGCATCACAGATTATAGCATTTTCTTAAAGATATCTAACTATGAATAGAAATAAGAATGGAAGATAAGCCAACTGATTAAAAGAACATGAGCAAAGCATATGATTAGAAGTAAGTGAGATATTTATAAGGCAAAAAATATGAGGCCTTAGTGTTATGTGTGAAAGCTGTCAGATCTGTGGACAATCCTGAAAACTTGTTTGGATATGGAAAATGAATCTCAGTGATTTAAAGTTTTCATTACAGGAGAAATTCCTTATATGTTGTGTTGAGAGTAATGGAGTAAAGGAAGAAATAGATTTTTTATACCTAAATTTAACATTGTTTCACTAGATGTGGATGATTGCAAAATAGCAGAAGTCAAATATAGCTATAAAATACAAGAGAAATGAAGGTTAAAGTTAAGGAGTCATTTAGAATGAGAGTGAACAATCTAATCTTGTCCACGACGTGGCAAACTGGAGTTAAGAAGTTACGGGAGCCTGGGTGGCTCAGTCAGTTAAGCATCCAACTCTTGATTTCAGCTCAGGTCAAGGTCTCACAGATTGTCAAATCGAGCCCCACGGTGGGTTCTAGGCTGGCATTGCGAAGCCTGCTTGGGATTCTCTCTCTTCTTTCTCATTGCCCTTCCCCTGCTTGCACTCCCTCGTTCTCTGTCTCTCTCTCAAAAATAAATAAACCCTAAAAAAAAAAAAGACTTGTGGCAGTTTTTCTTTAAACCTGAAAAAGTAAGTCTGCAAAGGGGAATAATTATAATTGATGGTCATGAGATTTTCATTATTGAACCATTCTGAAAGGACTGGTAGTGATAGCAATAATGAATACGCCAGTAAATACACTCCTAGTCAGTTTTACAGTTCCTGTTGGAAGTGTCTTCATAGCTCTTTTCTCACAAGAGAAAACGATATGGAGAATTAGAGCCTAGGCTATAGGGATATCTTTTTAACAATAGGAAATTACTTGATACTTGGAAAGATTAATGAGCCACTGATGGCTACATGGTAGGGGGTGGTGGAACAAATGCAGGTGTTTTGACTCACGGTCTGAGACAGAATGTATAAAAATATAGGCTCTGATCTGTGTTTTCCAAAAGTAATCCTTCCTCTAATATTTTTCTTGAATAAGCTTTTCTCTTAATTTTTGTCGTCCATCCTACTTAAAGTTTACCGCCCTTGATAGGTTCACTTCGTTGTTTCTGAATCCACCTATCCAAGCATCAATCTCTCACAGTTGTCTTCTCCTCACTGCTTGGTGTATTTGTTTCACTTTCTATATGAAGTTCTGGCACAAAGTGCAAAAGTTACTAGCGTTCATTGCTTAATTTTTCATTCTTTTCCACACTGAAGCAGAGTTTTTCTTTAGGTTTTATGTCTTTTCCTTGGCAAGGAATAATTTGGCTAGAGTCTTTTTTTGATCTCATATAGTAGACACTAGTACAATTTCTTTTCATAACAAATATGTGAAGACTCACAAATTGTTATTATATTCTTTTGTAGAAGAAAATTGGAAAGATGAAGACTTTTTAGTGAAATTCAAGGAAAACCAAGATAAATTTTGTAGATCCGTTGTATTCATCAACCACAAAAAACTGATTAAAGAGAACAGTAATGCATATGAAAAGACATTTACTTTAAGCAAAAACCCTATTAATTCAAAAAATCTACCTCCTGAATATGATACTCATGGAAGGATTTTTAAAAATGTTTCAGAATTAATCATCAGTAATATAAGTCCTTCAAGAAAAAGACTTAGTGAGTATAATGGATATGGGAAATCACTTCGCAATACTAAACCAGAGACAGCTCAACCTGGAGTCAAATCCCTTAATCAACGTGGCAGGGTTGTCAGTCATAATGAAGTACTCATGCAGTATCATAAGGTGGAAACTCCAGTGCAGCCATTTGGATATAATGACTGTGAGAAAGCCTTCCTTAAAAAGGGAGACTTAATTACACATAATAAAGCTTACAGAAGGGAAAACCCATCTGAATATAATAAAAGGAGAAGAACAACCAATATTGAAAAAAAACACACATGCACTGAATGTGGGAAGTCCTTCTGCAGGAAGTCAGTATTGATTCTGCATCAGGGAATTCACACAGAGGAAAAACCCTATCAGTGCCATCAGTGTGGAAATTCATTTAGAAGGAAGTCATATCTCATTGATCACCAGAGAACTCACACAGGAGAGAAACCCTTTGTTTGTAATGAATGTGGTAAGTCCTTCCGACTAAAGACAGCCCTCACGGATCATCAGAGAACACATACAGGGGAAAAGTCATATGAATGTCCACAGTGTAGAAATGCCTTCCGTTTGAAGTCACACCTCATTCGTCATCAGAGAACTCATACAGGAGAGAAACCATATGAGTGTAGTGACTGTGGAAAGTCCTTCCGCCAGAAGACAACATTGTCTCTACATCAGAGAATTCATACAGGAGAGAAACCCTATATTTGTAAAGAATGTGGGAAGTCATTTCACCAGAAGGCAAACCTTACTGTTCATCAGAGAACTCATACAGGGGAAAAGCCCTATATTTGTAATGAATGTGGGAAATCATTCTCCCAGAAGACAACCCTCGCTCTTCATGAGAAGACTCATAATGAGGAGAAACCCTATATTTGTAATGAATGTGGGAAGTCCTTCCGCCAAAAGACAACCCTTGTGGCACATCAGAGAACACATACGGGGGAAAAATCCTACGAGTGTCCTCACTGTGGGAAGGCCTTTAGAATGAAGTCATACCTCATTGATCATCACAGAACTCACACAGGAGAGAAACCATATGAATGTAATGAATGTGGGAAATCCTTCAGTCAGAAGACAAATCTGAATCTACATCAAAGAATTCATACAGGAGAGAAACCCTATATTTGTAATGAATGTGGGAAATCCTTTCGCCAGAAAGCAACTCTCACTGTACATCAAAAAATACATACAGGACAGAAATCCTACGAATGTCCTCAGTGTGGGAAAGCCTTTAGCAGGAAGTCATATCTCATTCATCATCAAAGAACTCATACAGGAGAGAAACCATATAAATGTAATGAATGTGGGAAGTGCTTCCGCCAGAAAACAAATCTCATTGTGCATCAGAGAACTCACACAGGGGAGAAACCCTATATTTGTAATGAGTGTAGTAAGTCCTTCAGTTATAAGAGAAACCTCATTGTCCATCAGAGAACTCACAAGGGAGAAAACATAGAAATGCAATAAATGATGTGATCTTTGTGAAGCCTTTCCAAGTTACTATAAAACTAGTTTTTAAAAAAAAGCATGCTAAAACATTTTAATAAGGTAATTTTAATCACAAATGTAATAATAGTTAAAGTATCAACCACATAACTATCTGCTGTTTACCAGCACATACATTGGATATGATCATTGTTACAAACTTTATTAGAAATGAAGCTAGTTTTTTAAGTTTTCATGTTCACTCAGATTATTTTTTTAAGTGCTTACATAATATGTACAGAGGCAAGATACTGAATGGTTATAATATCAGTCTCCATAAAAGACAGACATGAAATACATTTCTCCTTGCACTCTGGAATAAAGAATGGCTGTTACTTCCCCAAAGATTACCATGTCCCTGGTTTATACATCATGAAGCAGTCCTTGCATGTCCTTAAATTTTATGTTTTATCATACATTATTAATTCTTTGTGTCCTTATTCACTGAACATTTTAAGATTCATACATTATTGCATGTGGCAGTAATGTATTCACTTTCATTCTGTATACTCTTCCATTTAAGAATATACCACTATTTATCCTCTTGATATTTGTATTTTTATAAATTTGTGTTGTAATAAAAATACTGCTCTAAATGCTATAAATATTCTGTGTGTGTATGTGTGTGTGTGTGTGTGTGTGTGTGTGTGCGCGCGTGTGTGTTTCTGTTGATCTTATAGTAAGATGAATTACTCAGCCCAAGAGTGTATGTAAATTATTTTCAGCTATGGTAGATGCTGCCAAACATCTCAGACACTTCTTAATATGAAGTGATTAACTTTGGAAAGTAACAGCTCTGATTGTAAGCAATGTGGAGAAAGGTCTTTAGCAGTCATTCAACTAGAGAATTCTTTTTTTTTTTAATGTTTATTTTGAGGGAGAGAGAGCATGTAAGCAAGGGAGGGGCAAAGAGAAAAAGGAAGATACAAAATCCAAAGAAGGCTCCAGGCTTCCAGCTGTCAGCACAGAGCCCAGTGTGGGGCTAGAACCTATGAACCACGAGATCATGACCTGAGCCGAAGTTGAGCGCCCAGCAACTAAGCCACCCAGGTGCCCCGAGAATTCTACTTTTAAAAATCCATATAATATTATGATTGTAAGAAAACTGTTAGTCATGAATATCTGAATGTAATAAATTTAGAAAGATCTAGCCTTGTGTGTAAACCTTACACAAAGCCAGAGAATTCATATTGGAGGGAATCCTACAGTTGTCATGATTATAGGAATACTTTTAGCCACAGCACACACCTTATTTAACATAGAATTCATACTAGAGAAGGGAGGTTATGAAGTGACAAAGATGAGTAAAACTTGGGAATATAAGTCACAGTAGACAGAATTGTGAAAAAATAAATATATATAGTGAAATATATATGTATATACACACACATATAGATGTAGACCTTTTATAGATTTATCTCAGGAAATGTGGGTCTCAATTCCTAAATGAAATATCACTGGAGAGATTTTGATGTTTGAGAATTGGAAATCTGCTAAAACACTAATGTCTATCGCATCTTTTCTGTGAAAATAGTAAGTTCAGCACCTTGAACAGTGTTACTGAAAGCCTTGATTATTTGCAACATTTATTTACTACATACATTGTTACTGTGTATAATAAAATGCAGTTAAAAGTTAAATAAGCTTCCTCCCACCCCCCAATTTGGACCCTCTGTCTTACAGAAAAGGACAGCAATTGCCAGTGGATAGCAAATGAAAACCTGCTTGTCAAGGGCTTACAGATAATTTGAGAAAGAAAAAAAATTAAGAACAACAGTGGGTAATGAGGATATTCAGACATGATAAAAATTTAGACTTCGAAAGGTCTAAAAAATGTAATGCCTTGTCTGACCAGACACAATTTTGTGAAATTTAGTCTTTACCAATAACTATTTACGCTTAGAGGATTTTTTTTGGTGGTTTGTTTGTTTTGTTTTGTTGTTATTGTTGTTTTGAGGGCAAGATGAACATACCAAAAATAAGGTAAGACTACAGGGCCTATATTCATAACTATGAGAGTCTGGTAATTGTTTCATTTGAATAAATGTATTTGTATATGAATTAATACTATTTATTATATGCTAACAATGGCAACTAACAAGAATTATACTCATGACTGAGAATGCAGATCTACTCTTTTACCTGGATATGTAATGAGTGGGGAGTTATGGTATAACAATCTGTTCTAACCTCAACCAACCAAAGATGTTGGGACTGTGTGAGTCATTTTTTCTTGGATATTCTACTCTCCTTTGTTTCTTCTCTCATATGCATTTCTGTGGCTGTCACAAAAATATAAATTATCTGCCATCCCTACATGTGCTATCTTGCCTCTTGATTTACTAATTATATAATGAAATAGCCATGTTTTATTTGCAGTAGAGCATTATATGCACAATTAGTTTATTTTTATACATAGTACATAATATTCATGTTTCACAGGTCTTGTGTATGATATACTAGAAATTCTGATGTACTAACAGTGTTTTAAATGACTAAGCTTAAATGTATAATTATGAATTCGCTGATGACTAGGCTGTTTTCTTACCTAAGAGAACTTCCAGTATAGGAGGTTATATAAACAAGTCATAAAAGTATTTATAATCATTGAGAATCTACATATTTGTGCTCTTAGCTATTTCCCAAGATCTCCCCATCTTCCCATATCTCCTATCATAGTTACTGCAACCACCAAAATATATGTCACTTATAGGAGGAGATGGAATGGGGTGTTAGAAAAGATACACTGCTATTGTATTCATTGTAATGAAATTTTAAAAAATGAGTAGGCCAGTCCCAGAATCCTTGGCATCCTAGGACAAACAGCAAATATCCTAAATGTATATGTCACATTTTAAACTGCCCTTATTCCCATCCTTTATTAAGCCCTCCTCATGCACATCTCTGGGATGTAATCCCTCTGGCTGAAGAGGGAAGGGGCAAAAAAAGATTATGCAATGTTTGGCTATAAAAAGTGACCCTACTTGAAGTGTCCTTGCAAAATAACTCAAAGTGGTGGCAGATGCCATTTTCGGTATGATTTTTCTGTTTTTAAATTTATGATTTTTAACTTTCATTTGAAGTCAGGTCCGCTAAATTTAATTTTATAAATATATCGCTTTTTTGTTGTTTTAACCACTAAATTTATGGTGATTTTTATGACAGTCACAGAAAACTAATACAGATTTTTGTACTAGGAAATGGGGCTCTGCTAAAACAGACACCTAAAAATGTGAAAGTGGGTTTGGATAATGGGTAGAGGCTGGAAGAATTTTAAGCCACATGATAGAGAAGCCTAGATTACCTTAAATAGATTGTTAGGAATGTTAAAGTGCAGGCTCAGGAAGAAAAAAGCAAGTTGAGAAAGCAGATTATTAGAAATATTAACCTTTAATGCTACTTCTGGTAAGGGCTCAAAAGAAATGTTAATATTGGAAACTGGTGAAAAGATCATTCTTACATAGCAGAAAACATGACTGAATTGTGGTTTATAGTTGTGTGAAACACAAACTTGTAGATGATGAATTTGATAACTTGGCAGAGGAAATTTCCAAGGAATACGTTGAAGGTGGGGCCTGGTGTTTTCTTGCTGCATATAGTAAAATGTAAAAGGAAAGCGAAAATTAGGAACTATTATGCAAAAAAGGAATCAAAGTCTGATTATTTGAGGGAATTCTCAGCCTATCAAAACTACAAAGGATGTTGAAATTAGGAGTTCACTGGACAAAGCTTGCCCTGGAGACAGAGTGCTTGGACAACCTTTAGTTGAAGAGATTACGTATGTCACTCATGGATCCAATCAACCATCTCAATAGAAACAAATAGAAATGGTTGCCCAACAGTGGCCCATGGAGGACCCTCTTGTCCAATTGTGTGGGTCCCTGTGACAAACAGAACAGACTCACATGGTCTCTGCAAATGTGGTATCAGTAGAAACACTGCTGGCTTGGACTGCAAAGAACAAAGGAGGAAATAACAGAAGGCTATCAGATTTCCAAACTTCCACAGGGAGGAAATGGGCTGGAAATCAACTGTAAGCATGTGCTACCCTTCAAGTAATAAGGAAGAATGACCATGGAGCCATGGACATAGAGGGCAGAGACAAAACCTGGGGAGGAGAGTCTTAGGACACAGGAGATTATCCCTAATCTTTGAAAACGAATGGAATTTGCTCCACTGGGTTTTGAACTTGCTTGGGACCCCTGACTTCTTGTGTGTTTATTGACCATCCATATAATTACTTTAGTGGAATGTCTGTTTAAATCTTTTGTCTGTTTTCTAATTAGATTATATGGGAGTTTTTACTATTGAATGTGTGTGTGTGTGTGTCTATGTATTAATTAATACTTAGTGAGATAAGTGACTTACAAGGATTTTCCTCTAGTGGGTAGGTTGTCTTTTCATCTTAAAGTCTTTTAAAAAGTGAAAGATTTTCATTTGATGAGGTCTAATTTATCAAATCTCTCATATGATTCATACTTTTGGTATCAACTCTAAAGTCTCTTTGCCTAGCTCTAAATCCCCTAAATTTTTCCTTTCTTTTTTTCTGAAAGTTTTGTAGTTTTATGTTATGCATTCCATTTGTTTAAAAAATTTTTAGTGTTAATTTATTTTTGAGAAAGAGTGCGAGCAGGGGAGGGGCAGAGAGAGGGGGAGACACAGCATCCAAAGCAGGCTCCAGGCTCTGAGCTGTCAGCCTGACAGAGCCCAACGTGGGGCTCAAACTCATGAACTGTGAGATCATGACCTGAGCCTAAGTCAAACGCTAACCGACTGAGCAACCCAGCTGCCCCTATGCAGTCCATTTTGAACCAATTTCTGTTATATGATTATGATCATATATGATTGAAATTTTGTTATTGAGTTATAAAGTAGAAGATATAGATACTGGGTTTTTATTTTTGTTTGCCTATAGTGTCCAATTGCTCCAGCACCATTTGTTGAAAAAACTGTCTTTCCTCATTAAATTTGTTTTCTACCTCAGAAATCAGCTGGACAGGTTTATGTGAATCTAGTTCTGGTTCTTTGTTTTGTTCCATGAATCCAAGGGTCAGTTTCTGGTAATACCACACAACCTTTATTATTGTATCTATACTATAAATCTTGATGTTGGGTAGAGTGATTCCTCCCATTTTATTATTATTTATCAAAATGACATATTCTAGCTCATGTGTCTTCCATTTAAATTTTAGAACAACCTGGTCTTAAAAAAAAAAAGAATAATCTGGTCTGCATTTGCTATGATAGACAAAGTAATGGACCCACAAATATATAAACATCCTAATCCCTGGAATGTGTGAATTTCCAGGTTACTGAGCAAGGAGATTTAAGATTACAGGTAGAATCAAGTTTGCTAACCACATACCTTTAGATAAATTAGTCTGAATTATTCCCATGGGCATGATATAATCACAAAGATCTTAGAGAGAAGAGAGAGACAGAAGAGGTCAGGATGATGCATTTTGAGAAGGAATCTACCTGCTGTTGCCTGCTTTTAAGATGGAGAAAGAGGGCCAGGAACCAAAGAATGAAAGCGGCCTCTCGAAACCAGAACAAGAAGGAGGAGGCGGGGGAGGGAGAAATAGAAGAAAGTCCCGCTTGAGCCTCCAAAAGGCCATAAATTAAAGCAGCCTGCCAACACCTCACTCTTCGCTCTGTGAGACCCATGTTGGACTTCTACCATACAAAGGTATAGGATAATAAATTTGTGTTTACACCATTTGTTACTGCAACAATAATACATTTACAAAAATTCTTGCTGGGATTTGGATAGCAATTGTATTTAAACCTGCATAATAATTTGGAGTAAAATGACATCTTTACTGTGTTTGGCCTTCCAATCCATGAACACACTGGGTCTGTATATTTTAGTCTTTTATTAATTTCATGAGTGTTGTTTAGTTTTCAGCATAGAAGTCCTACATATGATTTGTTTTACACTATGTATTGTTTGAGTGATTATAAATAGTATGTACCTTTTAATTTCAATGTCTGCATGTCCATTCCGAATATAGAAATACAACTGCTTTTTGTATGTTTGTCTACTTCTTTGTCACTTTTCTGAACTCACTTGTTGTCCTAGAAATTTAATGACCAAAGTTTTTCTACATAAACAATATATTATCTATAAATAGGACAGTTTTTTCTCCCTATCTGTATACCTCTTATATTGCCTTTTTGCCCTACTGCATGCACAAGAATTTAAGGATTATATTAAGAATAGCAAAAGCAGAAATTCTTGCTTCCTGATTGTCAGGAAAAAAGACTTACTATTACACCATTAAGTACAATACTAGCTGTAAGTTATTCATAGACTTTTTGTTTTTCATCAATTTGAAGAAAGTTCTCTCTATTCCTGTTTTTCTGAGTTTTTATCATGAGTCAGGGTTGAATTCAGTCAAATGTTTGTTCTATATCAGTTGATTTGGTTGTGTTAATTTTTTTTCTTTAGTTTGTTGAAATGGTGAATTACCTTGATTGATTTTCAAATATTGAACCAGCGTTGAATTCCCTGGGGTATACCCCACTTGCTCATGTAAAATTCTTATTTTTAATTAAAAAAATTTAATGTTTGTTTATTTTTGAGAGAGAGAGACAGAGCATAAGTTGGGGAGGGGCAGAAAGAGGTACAGAATCTGAAGCAAGCTCCAGGCTCTGAGTTGTCAGCACAGAGCCCGATGCAGGGCTTGAACCCACAAACCATGAGATCATGATCTGAGCCTGAGTCAGGTGCTTAACCACTGAACCATCCAGGTGCCACAAAATTCTTTTTATATAGTATTGAATTCTCTTTGCTAATTTTTAAAATGATTTTTGTGTCTATATTTATAATGTATAGTGGACTGTGTATTTCTTCTTTTATACTGTCTTTGTCTTCAGTGTCAAGTTAATACTAGTATTCTATTTGCTGGAAGATTGTGTTTTTATTTATTTTATTTTTAAAATATTTTTAAATGTTTATTTTTGAGAGAGAGAAAGAGAGAAAGACAGCAAGAGCAGGGGAGGGTCAGAGAGAAAGAGAAAGACACAGAATCCAAAGACAGGCTCCAGGCCCTGAGCTAGATGTCAGCCCAGAGCCTGATGCGGGGTTTGAACCCATGAACTGTGAGATCATGACCTGAGCCAAAGTTGGACACTTAACTGACTGAGCCACCCAGGCGCCCCTGGAAGATTGTGTTTTTAAACATTTGGTAAAATTCTCAAATGAAATTACCCAGCCCTGGAGGTTTCTTTTTGGAGAATAGATCATAGATTAAATTTCCTTAATAGTATTTTGGCTATTCACATTATCTATTTCCCCCCCACACACACATTATCTATTTCATAATGGCTTTGTTGTGGTAGTTTTGTGATTCAAGTAAGTTGTTCATTTCATTCAAGTTGTCAAATTTTTGTGTGTAGAATTGTTTGTAGTATTCCTTATCATTTTGATGTCTGCAAAGTAGTGATATCTTCTATTGCATCTGAATATCAGTAATCAATGTCCTCAGGGTTTGGTGGTGGTGGTGGTGGTGGTCTTTCTAGAGGTTTGTCAAGTTTATTGATCTTCTCAAAGAACCGTTCTTTATCTTGGTGATTTTTTCCTATTGTTTTAATGTTTTAAATTTTGTCGATTTCTGTTGTCTTCATTTTTTGTTTCTTCTGCTTGTTTTGCATTATTTTGGTTTTCTTTTCTATGTCCCGTGGTAGGATGTTAGATTAATAATTTGAGAATTTTCCTCTTTTCTAATATATGCACTTAGTGCTATAAATTTCTTTTTCATCCCTGCTTTATCTGCCTCCTACAAATTTTTATTCATTTTTCTAAAATGTTCATTCAGTTTTATTTTCATTCAGTTCAATGTTTTTTTCCTATGAATAATTTTGAGTTTTTATTTACTTAGAATAAAATTAAATAAGCAAAGCAGTATTTTTAAATTGCAAGTGGTTCAATTCAATTATTAATAGAGAATATTCTTTTTGATGAAAATTCCATGTTTCACTAACATCTCAATTATGAAATTCAGATAATTCCTTGTTTATCATTTACTACAATAAAACTTGGTTTTTTTATCATATACTAATTTATATATGTGGGAGTTATTTCCAAAATTAAGTTCCCAAAACCATAATCAGTTCAATGTATTTCTGAGACATCTTCTTTGACCCATGGATTGTTTAGAAGTATGTTTAGCTTCCAAGTGTTTGTAGATTTTTCTGTTATCTTTCTGTACTGATTTCTACTCTGAATATATTACATTCAAATAACCCATTCAGTATGATTTAAAAAAAATGTTTTTATGTCTTTTATTTATTTTTTTGAGAGACAGAGAGAGAGATAGTATGAGCAGGGGAGGGTCAGAGAGAGAGGGAGACACAGAATCCGAAGACAGACTCCAGGCTCTGAGCTGTCAGCACAGAGCCTGATGTGGGGCTCGAACCCACGACCGTGAGATCTAACCTGAGCTGAAGCCGGACGCTTAACCGACTGAGCCACCCAGGTGCCCCCATTCAGTATGATTTTAATTCTTTTACATTTGTTGGCGTTTGTGTTAAGGCCCAGGACATAGCTGGTTTGGATATATGTTTTAGAAGTACTTGAATATGTTTTCTAATATTTTGGGGTTGAATGGTCTATACATGGCAATTATATATTCTTGGTTGATGATACTGAGTTTTTCTGGTGTCCTTGCTGATTTTCTGTCTAGTTGTTCCAATAATTCTTGAGAGAGAAATGTTGAAGTTTTCAACTACAATTATAAACTTGTCTATTTTTCTTTTCATTTCTGTATGTTTTTTCTTCACATTTTTTGCAACTTCCTGTTTGGTGCATAAATATTTATGAATTGTTATATCATTTGGTGTGTTGTCCACTTTAACATAATTCCCTATCTCTAATAATTTTCTTTGGCCTGAATACCACTTTTTCTTATATTAATATAGCCATTCCTGGTTTTCTTTGATTATTGTTTACATGATATATCCTTTCCTATTACTTTCAATTTGTTTCTATTTTTATATCTGAAGTGTGTTTCTTAGAGACAGCATGTATTTACAATGTTTTAATTGTGGTAAAATATGCTTACTGTAAAATTTACCATTTTAACAATTTTTAAATGTACAATTCAACAGTATCAAGTACATTCACACTGTTTTGCATCCATCTGCACTATTCATCTCCGGCATTTCATCATCCCCGACTGAAACCCGGTACCCATTAACCATTAGCTCCATATGATCACTTCCTCCCAGCCAGTGGTAACTACTACTCTACTTTCTGTCTCCACAAACTTGACTGCTCCAGGTACCTCATATAGTAGAATCATATATTTGTCCTGTGTGTCTGGCTTACGTCACCTAGCATAAAATCTTCAAGCTTCATCCATGTTGTAGCATATGTCAGAACTTAATTCCTACTAAAGGCCAAATTATATTCCATTGTATGTGTATACCATGTTTTATTTTTCCATTCACTTAATAATGGACATTTGGGTTGCTTCCACCTTTTAGCTACTATGAATAATGCTGCCATGAACACTGGTATACAAATATCTGTTCAATCTCTACTTTCATTTGGAATTGTTGTATTATATGATAATCATATTTAATTTTTTAGAGGAACTGTCATAATGTTTTCTTTTTGTTTTTTAAGTTTATTTGTTTGTGAGAGAGACAGAGATGGTGTGAGTAGGGGAGGGGCAGAGAAAGAGGGAGAGAAAGAGAGTCCCAAGCAGATTCCATGCTGCCAGCACAGAGCCTGACATGGGGCTTGAACCCCAAACCATAGATCATGACCTGAGCTGAAACCAAGACTCAGATGCCTAACCAGCTGAGCCACCAAAGCACCCCCGTTATGTTTTCCATAGCAGCTTTACCACAAGGATTTCTCCACATCTTTGCTATCGGTTATTTTCTTTTTTTTTTTTTTAATTATAGCCATCTCAGTTTTTGTAAAGTGGTATTTCATTGTGGTTTTGATACACATTTTCCTAGTGACCGATAATATTAGTTCCCTTTCTTCTTGAATAATATTTTTTCCCTTGGATATAGGATTTAAAATTTGGAATTCTTCCTTTCAGTGATTAAAAATGTACCACTGGGGCACGAGGGTGGCTCATTCAGTTAAGCATCTGACTCTTGATTTCAGCTTAAGTCATAATTTCACTGTTCATTAGATCAAGCCCTGCATCAGGCTCTGTGCTGACAACATGGAGCTTGGGATTCTCTCTCTCCCTCTTTCTCTCTGCCCCACCTCCTCAAAATAAATAAAGGTTTTTTAAAACCACTTTATTATAGACAACATATAGTTCAGGTTTTTAAAACTCCAATCTGATGATCTGTCTTTTAATGATTGGTTTTAAGCCTTTTAGATTTAATTTATATATTCACAGGTTTGGCTTAACTCCTTTTTTTGTTTCTTCCCTATTTTTACTTCTTCTTTCCCTTTCTTGCCTTTTATTCGATTTTATATGTATATTTTTAAAATTTATTTTGGGGAGACAAAGAGCCAGAGTGCAAGCAAGGAAGGAGCAGGGAGAGAAGCAGACACAGAATCGGAAGCAGGCTCCAGGCTCTGAGCTGTCAGCGCAGAGCCCCGTGCAGGGCCTGTGCTCACAGTGTAGGATCATGACCTGGGTGGAAGTCGGACACTTACCTGACTGAGCCTCCCAGGTGCCCCATCATCTGATTATATTTTATTATTCCATTTTAATTTATTTAGTTTTTTTACTATTTCTCTGATCATTGTCTTTAGTAGTTTCTCTGGGGATTATAATATATGTAATAAATGATCCACAGTATACTTTGAATTACTATTTTACTACTTCATGTTGAATGGAGAAGTCTTATCACCATATGTGTCCTTTTAGCCTCTTCTTTCAAGGGGAGTTTCAGGTTTCCCTTTGGCAACAGTTGTCATCCACCTCAAGAACTTGATTTGCATTTCTTTTAGAGCAAGTATGTAGGTAGGAATCATCCAGATTTCTTTATCTGAAAACATCTTTATCCTCCATTCCTAGAAATTAGATTCACTGAATAGAATTTGAGATTGGAAGTGCTTTCCTTAAAGCACTTTAAAAATGTTGTTCCACTACTTGTGCTTTCTGATGAAAAATTGTTTTTAAAGGTTTTCTCCTATATGTAATAGGTCAACTTTCTTTTGAACCTTTCAAGATTTGGTCTTCTGAGCAAAGGCTTCTTTTTAGTTTATACTTTTTGTGGGATTACAGACATACCTCATTTTATTGCACTTTGCGGATCAAGCATTCATTTCTTTAGCAAGTCTATTGGTGCCATTTTTCCAACAATATTTGCTCACTTTGTGTCTCTGTGTTATATTTTGGTAATTCTTACAATATGACAAAAATCTTCATTATTATATTTGTTATGGTCAGTGATTATCACTCACTGAAAGCTCAGCATTTTTTAGTGATGAACTGTTCTTTAAGGTACATATATTTTTAGTATAATTCTATAGTGTACACAACATACTACAGTATAATGTAAACATAATTTTTATATGAACTGGGAAACCAAAAAATTCATTTGACTCTCTTTATTGTGATATACTTTACTGTGGTGGTCTGGAACCAAACCTACAGCATCCCAAGGCATTCCTATACTGTCTTTCTTGAGTCTATAAGTTTATATCTTTTGTCAAATTTGGTAGGTTTTGGCCATTTTTCTGTTAATATTTTCTCTTCACGAAAATCTCTTCTCTCCTTCCACAATTCAAATGACACAGTGTTAATTAAATCTTTTGGTATTGTCCCTTAGGTCCCAGAATTTCTGTTAAATTTTTGAAATCTTTTATATTGTTTAATTTTTATTGATAAGTTCAAATTCACTAAATCTTGTTTCCTCCATTTTATTATTGAGCCTATCAAGTAAGTTTTAACTGTTATTATAATTTTTCAGTCCTAAAATTTCCTTTCGGTTCCTTTCCCATAGCTTCTATTCCTCTGCTTAGTCATTCTCTCCAGAGGGTACACCTTCACTTCTTGGAACATGGTTTTCATAGCTCTTTAAATTTATTTTTTTAATGTTTTATTTATTTTTGATACAGAGAGAGACAGAGCATGAGAGGGGGAGGGGCAGAGAGAGAAGGAGACACCGAACCGGAAGCAGACTCCAGGCTCTGAGCTAGCTGTTAGCACAGAGCCTGACGTGGGGCTCGAACCCACGAAAGTGAGATCTGACCTGAGCCGAAGTCGGAAGCTTAACTGACTGAGCCACCCAGGCGCCCCTCATAGCTCTTTAAAAGTCGTTTGTGATTTTGTGTGATTTCAGTGTTGGGATCTTTTTTTTTTTTTCCCATTGTGAGTTGAAATTTTCTCATTATTTTATGTAGAATATTTTGTTTCTTGGACATTTTTTCTTTTTTTAATTTTTAAAATTAATGCTTATTGTTGAGAGAGAGACAAAGTGCAGGCACGTGAGAGAAACAGCGTGAGTCCGGGAGGGACAGAGAGGGGGAGACCCAGAAACCAAAGCAGGCTCCAGGCTGCAGGCTCTGAGCTGGCAGCACAGGGCCTGATGTGGGGCTCAAGCTCACAAACTTCGAGATCCTGACCTGAGCCAAAGTTGGAAGCTTAACCAACTGAGCCAGCCAGGTGCCCCGGACGTTTTTTTTTCTTAAGTAGGCTTCACACCCAGTGTGGAGCCCAATGTGTGGCTTGAACTCATGACCCCAAGATCCAGACCTGAACTGAGATCACTTGTTATACACGTAACCAACTAGCCACCCAGACACCCCTGTTTCTTAGACATTTCGAATAATTTGATTCTCTGGGTCTAGCTGAAATCCTATGGAAGTTGATAATTTTGGTTTGTTTTAGCAAGTAATTTATTTACATTCAGAGTGCATGTTCCAATCACTTTCTGTGCCCTGAGGCTCCAATGTCAGTTCAGTTTTTGATGCATTTGCAGTGTTGTTATGCTTCATCTTATGTGTGCTTCACCAAGTGCCTATTCTGGGACCCAGATGATAATCTATCTTCTGATTCAGTTCTCAAGGCCTTTGGTATGTTGCCTAAGGTCAAATCTACTCATGTACAGCTTGGGAGGGCTTCCCTCAAGCCCATACACTTTATGGGACCCCTGACTTGAGTTGCCTTCTTTCCTCTATCTTCCCAGAACTCTTTAGTTCCCAGAGGTCCCCTTCCTAATCTAGTTAGATCTAAAGGGCTTTAGTTTTCCTATCCTTTTTTATTTTTTAAGTAGGCTCCACAGCCAACTTGAGGCTTAAACTCATGACCCAAAGATCAAGATTCGCATTCTCTACCGACAGAGACAGCCAGGTTCCCCTTTAGTTTCCTATTCCGCTGTGCCCTTTGCACCACTAGGGTCTCCTCCAGTGCCAAACAGTGAGTGTATAAAGAGAAAAAGTAACAAGATTTCCTCTACTGTATTAAAAACTAATAAGGTGGAATTCAAAACTACTAAGGTAGGACCCCCCCTTCCTCAGGGTTTAAGCACTTGCTGGCAGCTGCTACAATCACCACCTATCCACGATTGCAGCTTTCAGGACTAGTGTTTGCCTAAGGGGAGACCGGAAAGAGAACAACAGTATTAATTTCTTACACAGTATCTATCCCACAAAATCTTCTTCCTCTCACTCATCCAACCAGAGAGCCTCTCTTGGAGTTCTTTCTATTTGAGCCTTGGTGCACAGTTCTGGGATTCAAGTTGTGTTTTAGTCCAGGCCAGAAAACTTAACCACCAGATTGGTCAAACTTCCAAAATCGAGTTTCCTTCTCTAGTCTACTAAAATCTACTTTCTGTTTTCTCTGATAGGTGCCCATCCATTCTGCCTAGGATTTTAATAGCATTCAGTGACTGAGACAGTGTGGAATATACTAATTCTGCCTTAACTGATATTGGTTCTTTTGTAAACTTCTTGTGTTTGGATACATTTTGCTTAAGAAGCTGAGAATAGAGTACAATCATTTGGCACAATTATATAAATTTCTAAATGGTGACTGATAAGCAAAACAAAATTCTGCTCTTAAAGCATGATTTTCTCCATGCCTGGTTTCTTTGCTAATGTTTTCCTGAGTATATTTGTATTCATATTGATAAGTTAGATTATTTTTAGAAATTATCCTCATCAAGTATTGTTTCAGACTGTTAGCCTTATAGAGTTTTATAGCTTATAAAATTCTTTTACAGATTATCTCTCCATTTTTTACCCGGTGATTTATTTAAGTATTTTTTAAAAGCGAGATCTCGGACCAAATATTCATTTTCCCACTACATTTATTAGATCAGGCTGATTTCTACTTTGAGTCAATTTTGCAAAAAAAATTATTTTAAGTATGTATTCTTACCATGTTATTTTAAAACTCTCCATAAGTATATGTATACCACCTTATTAATACCATTGTATTTCTCATCTTTACATTGATCAGATTTTAAGTCTAGTTTAGATTGGTGATCTTTCCACAGAAAATAAATATGTTTTAGTCTTCCTACATTAACTTCTAACTGTGTAAGCAGTTTCCTTCTGCTGGATTTGGGTTACTTTGTTCTTTTTCCAGTTCCTAGGTTTGGATTGCTTCAACAGTTTCATCAACTCTCTACTATGTGACAGACACTGTATTAGAACTAGGATTATAAATGTAATCTTGTGGGGCAATTATCAATTGTCAAATAGTGTCTGTTAAGCAAAACAACGTTCTGGCCCCAAATGTTCATTTCCTGCATTTATTAAAAAGTATTAATTTCCTACAAGATGACCTTCCAAAGATGACTTTGATCACCTCCTATAGGTTTTGATATATAGCAACTCATTATCACTCATATCTGAATGAACTATTTCAAGTTTGCTCTTCACTTTGAATCAAACAAATAAAATACAAATTTCCAAGGGTGGCAGTTTAGAATCACTTCACAGATTAAGTTCTAATTGTAAGGACACAAAAGGACCTTTTAAATGGAGAGCTTTGATAGTCATCACCTTAACCATTTGATCAAATTTGGCCTCATGATATCAATATGTGCCTCATTATATATGACAGTACAAAATACATAATTAAATATTCTTACAAAATTGTTTAGCCCAAACTCAATCTTCTCTCTACACTTAATTTCCAATGTAGATGGTAGAATAAGTTACATGACAACATTAGGAAACAAGCACAACAATCCAAAATATGGAACGCCCTACATGATAACTGCATGGACTCTAAGAAGAAAAAGTCAACATCATGGGGAAAAAAGGAGTAAAGGTAGAGAAAAGAGTAAAGGTAGACTAACAGAGACATATCAACTAAATGTAATTTATGAACCTAGAATTGACTCTAGATAAAAAGAAAAATAAATAGCTATTAAAGTCAACCTTGGGACAACTGGGAGAATTTGCACATGGCATCACCTTACATATTTTAGGTGTGATTATATTCTGGCTATATGGAAAATTATAGGAAGATAAAGCAAAAATAACAAACTGGTAGCTTTTAAACTGGGTGGGAGTTGGGTAGTAAATGCACGTTTATTGTACTTTTTTCCCCATTGTACTTTTTCAACTTTCCTGTATGTTTGGAAGTTTTCATAATGACAGGATAGGGAAGCTTTATGGACAGTTTTCTCCTTGTTATCCTTTTGATAATTTCTAATAAACTTTGAATTCTAAGAAGACAGTGTGGATTATAGAACATCTGTTACTTGGACCCAACCACAAACTGCAGCATATCCTTTTCTACTTCTTTAGCAGCTAGCTATATTCTCAATATATATTTATAGCCACAAATTCCAGAGTATTTATTCCAGCATTAATTTCCTGATGCAACTTAGGGATGAAGTTGTCGCACATATTCTTTTTGTGTTTGTTTGTTTAGTAATCTCTACACCCAACGTGGGGCTCAAATCCATGACCCCAAGATCAAGGGTCACATGTTTTTCCAACTGAGCCAGCCAGGCACCCCCAGCTTCTTTATATTCTACTGTACTTTATTCAGAATCAATTATCTCAAGTTCAATAGGAGATGGGTGGTGATTGGAGGTTTACTAAATTCAATACCAATATGATCTTTCAAAAGAATTCACTAACAGTTATGCTATTGATTATCGCCAGAAGAACAGTAGCTAATCTTTACGAGGGTTTACAGATACTAATCCTCACACACACACAAAACACTATTAGATTGGTATTAACTTGACCATTTTATAACTGAGTCATAGAGCTAATAAGCATATTGTTGAGTATCTTGAAGATGATCAGCTAAGTATGTGCTATGACTAAAGGCTTTCCTTCAGTTCCACAACTGACAGAATAAGAAATTCTTGTCTAATGTGAATTTGCTGACATCCAACAGGAATTGAGTGATGCTAGAACTCTTTTGTATATTCAATAAATTAAGATACCCAGTATGAAATCCTTTATGCCAAATAAATTCTAAGAATGACCCCCCAAAAAGGGTTTTCCCCTATTATTAATATTCTATGAAGAATGCAGAAAAAGGAAAAAGTACTTTTATATAAACTCAATAAGGGTACAAATTCTCAGATTTGATAATGGCATGAATATTGGGCCTTCATACATACCTACCTTCCCATACATTCCATACATTCCTCACCTTTTTGGAGTTTTTCACCATTATAAATGCTATGAAGTTCAATAAGATATAAGCAAAATCTGAAGGCATTCCCACTTTCCTTACATCCACAGATTCTCCTTAGTGTACACTCACTGATGCTCATTTTATCTTAAAATGCCTTCCCACATCACTCCTCACTTCATAGGATTGTTTTCAGCATTGTGAAAGATCTGATCTGTAAGGATTCAATTAAGTTGAAAGGACTTTCTGCATACATTCAATCAAGAATTTCTCCTTAATATGCATTTCTTATGCTGATTAAATGTTGAACTCCATCTATAGGCCTTCTCACATTCCTTATATGTAGGGTTTCTCTTAGTGTGCATTCTCTAATATTGGTTAAGTTGACTTCTGTCTAAAGGCATTGCCAAACTTTTCTTATACTCATAGGGCTCCTCACTAGTGTGAATACTCTGATGACATCTAAGGTGTGAATGAGGGCTTTCCTACATTCCTTACATTCAAAGATTTCTCACCTTTGTGAATTTTTTTATGTCGCCTAAGTTGTTTGTGTAATATAAATGATTTTTCATATTCCTTACATTCATAGAGTTTTCACTACTATGAGTTTTCAGGTTTATTCTTATATACTTGCCCAAACTAAAAGTCTTTCCACATTCCTTACATTCATAGGGTTTCTCACCAGTATGAGTATTTTGGCATACTCGAAGATCTATGCCAAAACTAAAAGCCTTTTCACATTCTAGACATTTATAGCGTTTCACTCCATTATGAATTTTCAGATGTTGAGTGAGTTGTTCACAAAGCATAAAGGCCTTCTTACATTCTTTACATGCACAAGGCTTCTCACTAGTATGAATTCTTTCATTATTGATTAGGTCTGAGCCATAATTAAAGATCTTCCCACATTCGTTGCATTCATAAATGTTTTCTCTACTAGGAATTTTGTGATGTAGGGTAAGGGATATATCTCTGTGAGTAGATACATATTCATGATGATTTTCATTTGGCTGAAATATTCTTCTTGAGGTTCTTATTGTTCCTCAATGTTGACTTTGTTCTTTTGCTATTCTGGATAAGGGAACCCTCAAAATCAAGCATTTATTCCTTTCTTTTATCTTCCATTTGTCTAAGTTTATTTCAAAATGTGTTCTTCTTTGTATCATACCAGGTCTCCAAACTTACAAAAGAAAAAGAAGAAGAAAAACAAAAGTGGTTTTTTTTCCCCCATACTGGGGGGAGATAAGTAAAAAACTATAAAAAGTAAAGCTGTAGATAAACAGTAGAGATAACTGATAAGCTGAAAATAATGCACATTAGAAATGAATTTGAGTGAAATTCATATGCAATTTAAAGAAGACAAAGAGTTTAGAGAGTAATGCAAGTGTATGTTGTAAGGTCTATGACAAAGAAAACACATTAAATCATTGGCTCTAAAATTTAAGCATTCGTTTAGAATCACCTCGAGAGGCTGTTCGTGGATCATTTCAGAGACCAACCCAGACTAAGTGACTCAGAATGTTTAAGAGCAGGTCTTGGGAATCTGTACTGGGAACCACTCCATCAGATACATGGGAGGCAGATCAATGTTTGACATGCTCTACTTGCCCGTGGTACTTGTTCTCAATGGTTTCTAACTATACTAGAATAATATATGATCACTTAAAAATGGATAACTAGGCCCTTCTAATAAGAGCTCATCTCAAACCAAGATCCTTTTAACCTATCCTACCAATTCTTTTAAGGCTCTAAATCATGTCACATCATTTCCTGTCTCTTAGAACTTCCCGTATTGTGTTTCATCCTCACGATCCTCTGGTATAGCTCTTTTTAGGACTAGCTCCTTCTCACTCTTCAGTTTTCAGATTAAAAGTAATTTCCTCAGGGGGGCCTGGGCGGCTCAGTTGGTTAAGTGTCTGACTCTTGATTTCAGCCCATGCCATGATCTTAGAGTTCATGTGTTTGAACCCTGTGTCAGGCTCTGTGCTGACAGTGTGGAACTTGCATGGGATCCTCTCTCTTCTTCTCTCTCTGACCCTCCCTCACCCTCTCTCTCAAAAATAAATAAACTTAAAAAAATAAATAAAAGTAATTTTTTCAGGGGCACCTGGAAGGCGCTGTCAGTTAAGCATGTGACTCTTGATTTTGGCTTAGGTCGTGATCTCACAGTTTGTGGGACTGAGCCCCACATTGGGCTCTACATGCTGACAGTGCAGACCCTGCTTGGGATTCTCTCTCTTCCTCTCTCTCTGCCCTTCCCCTACTTGTGTACATGTTCTCTCTCTCTGTCTCTCAAAATAAATAAACTTTAAAAAAAGGAAAAGTAAAATATGAATAAAGGTAAACAATACAAAGACAAGTTACTGAGAACAATATTTCAATACTTATCAAAATACTCTTTACCATAATTATGCAAAAGTTCCTGCTCAATATGTATGGCTCATTGCCTATAATCTCTCACATCTTCCATTATAAATGACTTATCTTTTTCCTACAGTCATTAAATATGTTTTCCTGTATCATTTTCCTTTCAGATGGAAAGGAAGTTGATCCAAACAAGCTCAGTTAAAAGTACAAATAGAAGGGGCATCTGGGTGGCTCAGTGGGTTAAGCCTCCATCTTCAGCTCAGGTCACGATCTCATGTTTGTGGATTCGAGCCCCGTGTTGGTCTCTGTGCTGACAGCTCAGAGCCTGGAGCCTGCTTCTGATTCTGTGTCTCCCTCTCTCTCTTCCCCTCCTCGCTCATGCTCTGTCTCTCTCTGTCTCAAAAATAAATTTAAAAAAAATTTTTTTAAGTACAAATAGAAAAGGTGACTGCATTCTTCTATTGTATATACCCTTAAATATAAAGGTATCTCCATCACAGCTGACTATTCAATGAAACATTTTGTCACGTGCTCTAATCTATTTCTACATGGTCAAGATTAACTAGTATCTTAATGATTATTCAGGTATTGTAATAGATAATATAGTAGGAATATCCAAAATAGGACCTGCTATGCTAAAATCGAAATGTTGACAGGGCTGTTTTCTTTCTGGAAGCTCAAGGGGAGAATCTGCTTCCTTCCCTGTTCTAGCTTTTTGTGGTCGCCTTCATTCCCTGACTCATGGGACATCATGTGCTAGACTTGTATGGAAGTAGATGGCCTACCCTTACATAGGTGAGTGATCTTTATTATAAAAGTAATGCATTAATTTTCTTACTATTTTATAACACTGCTTTAAATAATTAAGTCGCTGTACAGTCTGCCTGTCTCTTATAATTAGAGAAACTGTCTCTTAGCCCATGATCACAGGTAAGTGGCTTTCTTAATGTAACAATGTTTCCAATTATGACTATGACTGCAATAATATAAGCCACAAACATTTTATAATGATTCATTCATTAAAGTATAGGCTAGGTTATCATGAAGCAATCACATCTTTACACTAGGCTACCATAAGGCAGTCATATTGCTGTTTTTTCATTATCAATGCATGAATCAGTATGCTTGTAAATATATATATCTTTCTTTTTCAGATTAACTTTTCATTTTTGATGTCCAGTGTTAGTAATATGTATAATATCTACAGTGTTTTGATTCATATAAGACAATTTTGATGTAGGTGCTGACAGACATCTTGTAAACAGACAACATAAACTCAGGATATCAATAAATATAGTACAATTCTATAAATTTATTTCCTCTTCCTTATGACTTTCTTAATAACATATTCCTTTCTCTAGCTTACTGTATTGAGAGAATATAGTATGTAATACATAAAACATACAAAACATGTCAATTGACTCTTTATGTTATTGGTAAGGCTTCTAGTCAACAGTAGATTACCAGTATATAAGTTTTGGGGGGAGTCAGAAGTTATACACAGATGTTCAACTGTGTGGGGAGGGGGATTGGCACCTCAAACCTACCTTGATGATCAAGGCCCAACTGTATACTATGAACCTGGAGCAAAGAAGCCATCAAAGACTCCTAGTCATGTCAAAAAGGAAGCAATCTAAAGAGGCTCCCACTGGTCACACATGGAACAATTTGAACATAAATTTAAGAATAGTAACCATAATAATAATTGTAATAACTGATGAAGCATTAACAGTTTTTAAAACTATGAATTCATAATGATAATTCTTTAATTATTTGGTAATTTTTAGAGGGTGAAATCAAGAATGGCTGCTAACATCACAAAAAAGAGAAGCAACTGGACAGTATATGCTTCCTAATTAGACACACAATACTAATTTAGCTTATTTATAGGAAATAAAGGCAATAAATAAATAAAGGGAGGCACATGCTAAATAACAGATGATCCAGTATCTTCAACATATAAATTACAAGGAAAAAAAGAGGGGGAAAGGGATCAACAACAACAAAACCATACTGGAACAGTTAAGTAGCTCATGAGAGAATCAGTGACTATATGACTGCTCTGAAGAAACTGGATAGCATGCAATAGAGAAAAGGAGACGACTGGAAATATGAAAGCAAGGTTCAGCGTCAAAAAGAAAAGACAAAGATATTATCAGTCTTCCAGAAAAGAACAGGATAAAACTATACTCAAAAATGTAATAGCTAAAAAAAAATGTAATAGCTAAAATTTACTCAGAACTAATCGATTTTTTCTTTGTGTACATCATTTTTTATTTTTTCCAGAGTATATCCCTAGAAGATTCTGTTCACAATAAACTCTCTCAGTTCTGTTCATCTAGAGACATCTTTACCTTTGATCATTTTCAGTCTTCTTTTAAATGTCTTTATTTTACCTTTGATCATTTTCAGCCACTACAGAATATGGAGGTTCCTCAAAAAATAAAGAATATAACTATCATACAATCCACAATTCCACTCTGGGTATTTAGCTGAAAAAATAAAAATGCTAATTCAAAAAAAAAGATATCTGTACCCCCATATTCACTGTAGCATTATTTACAAATGCCAAGAAAAAGAAACCACCTAAGCATCCATAGACACATGAATAAAGAAAATGCAACACACACACACACACAGAGGAATATTATTCAGCCATAAAAAATAAATCTAGCCATTTACAACCAACATATGTGGACCTTGTGAGCATTATGCTAAGAGAAATAAGATATGCTAAGTGAAATGTCAGAAAAAGACATATATTATACAATCTCATTTATATGTAGAATTAAAAAAAAAAATGCCAAGCTTGTGGCTATACAGAAATAGATTGAGGTTGCCAGAGGCAGGGGGTGAAAGGTATGTGAAAAGGGCTAAGGGGGTCAAAAGGTACAAATTATCAGTTATGAAATAAATAAGTCATAAGGTTTACATGTACAACTATATTTATGGCAACCATATTCAAGTAATACTTAAAATCTACTAAGAGAATTTTAAAACCTCTCATTACAAGAAAAAAATTCCATAACTATGTAATGTGACTGATATTAACCAGATTTATTATGGTGATTCTTTTGTAATACATACAAATATCAAATCATATTGTATACCTGAAACCAATATAACTTTAACTTTCAATTATACTTCAAAAAATAAACAAACAGACATATTTTATGTATTGTCATGGAAAAGATCCAAAGCATATTGCTAATTTAAAAAAAAATCCAGGGGCGCCTAGGTGGCTCAGTTGGTTAAGTGTTGAACTCTTGATTTGGTTCAGGTCATGATCTCATGGTAGTGAGATCAAGCCCTATATTAGGCTCCACACTGAGCTCTCCCTCTCCCTCTGCTTCTGCTCCACTCACACTCTCTCTTCCTCACAACAAATAAATAAATAAATGTCCACTTGCACTCTCTTCCTCTCAATAAATAAATAAATAAATAAATAAATAAATAAATAAATAAATAAAAGTCCAGGCAAAGTTAGGATTTGAATCAAGGCAGTCTAACTCCAGAGTCTGTGCTTTCAACTTCCAAACCAGTGAAGTAAAAATAAATACTGGAATAAATTTTATTTTTTAAATTCCAAACCTAAATCCAAAAGAATGCAAAATAAAACAAAACAAAAAATAAAAACAGAAAAAGTGAGACAAAGAGCACAAAATAAGATGGCTAAAAAGTTCAAATACATGAGTAATTATAATAAATGAACTTGTTAAAGGAAAGAAAAACTCCAACCCTATTAAAAGAAAAAACTAAACACACAAAGACACAAAGTTGAAGTAAAAAATAAGAAAATTAAAATCAGGCAAACATGAATAAGTAGAAATACTAGCATCAGAAAGAGCAAATTGCAAGGGAAGGAGCCAAGATGGCAGAGAGGAAGGGAGCTCTGTAAACTCCGTCTGCCCCATCTATTGAACTGAGAAGGACATTACTCTCATCTGCAAGAGCAGAAGGAGAAAATACGGACTCCAGAAAGAAGAGAACCTCAAAGATACCTGAGTGAGTGAGTGCGAACTGGGGAGATTGGAAAATGGGCCAGCCCGAGACTGGCAGGGGAGGTGGGAGCCCCAGCCCAACACGGAGCCCGAGAGATAAAGGGAAGAGACAGAGAAACTGAACACACTCATAGTACTGTCTCTGGGGAAGAGGTAAAGAACGCTTAACTGTGCTTGGAGAGAGAAACTCACTCCATAGATACCTGCTGGGTAGCCCAAATCCCAAACCTAGGTCGTGCAAGGGAAAGAACAGCTTCCAGCCCTGCGCCATCTAGGCAGGGAGTCAGCGGCCACGGCAGTGGTGGTGCCAGGGTCGCTCACTTCAGCCTCGGTTTTGGGAGTGGGAGCATGCACCTCATTTTCACGGCGCATCTCGCCCTCAGCATTGGCCACACCAATCCCGAATCCCAGGTGCCAACAGGGAAAAAAATAACCCCCACACCTATGCGATCCCGGCAGGGAGTTGGCAGTCGTGGAGGCCTGGGCACGCGCACAGGCTGCAGGAGCTTCCAGCTCATTTCCGGCCAGCGCACACGGTGCCTCGGGCAACAGCTGCTCAAAACCAAGAGAAACTCATTCCTCTCCCAACAAAATCGCGATCCCGGCTGGGGGTTGGGAATCCGCAGCTATGCCTGAGACAGCGTGCACTTCACCTCCTGCTGCACACCTCACCTCAGGCAGGGGCAGCCAGAATCCCTGCCTGAGCCTAGACAAACTGATCCCTCCCCCTAAGAAGCCGCCACCAAAACAAATACATCTCATCAGTGGTAGCATAAAAGTGCATGGACTAGAACTTTGAACCGAGGCAGGCCTGGAAAACACAACTTGGCTCAGCTGCAGCACAAGGAGATTGGACTCATAGAGTGGACTACAGTGTGAAGTTCCAGTGGAGCTTGGTGTGCCACCATTCTACTCTCTGCAGACAACAAGGTGGAGCCTCTGAGAGCAGCCTCAGAGACCTACCACAACAAACCATGCCTATCCACGAAGGAGAGCTGCTGCTTTTTTTTTTAATAATTTTTTTTCTTTTTATTTTTTTCTCCATATTTTTCTTCTCTTTTTGTACTTATTTTTTATTATCATTAACTTTTTGTTTTACTTGGTCATACACTTTTAGACTGTCCACTGTCCTTTGTTGTCTCTGACCCCCATTTTTCTATTTTTTCTTCTCTTCTTTTTGTCTCTTTCCTCTCCATTTTCTTTCTTTTCTTTCCCCCTTTTAATGTGTTTGTTTGTTTGATTTGTCTGTGCGTTTGTGTGCTTCTGCTCCCTCTGTGTTTGTCTGTCTGTTTTCCTTCTTAGGGCTACACCAAGAAACAAGCCAAAGTGTGCATGACGGCGAGTCCCAAATACTGTTGAGTAGGGAAATAAAATATTCAAAGGCACAACAAGAGAAACTGAGAGACACCATTAAAAGAATATTTCCTGAAACGACAGGCCCTGGACAGTCACTAAGCCTCCTTTAACAAAGAAATATTAACAGATGCACAGTGCACAAGGAGCTTTCTAAAGCTGACAAGAGACAGAAAACTAGCAAAAATGACAAAACGAAGGAACTCTCCCCTGAAGAACCTCCAAGAGGAAGTCACAGCCACAGAACTGCTCAAGGCAGATCTAGACAACATACTGGATCAAGAATTTAAAAAACTTGTCATAAAATTAATTGCTGGGGTTGAAAAAAGCATAAAAGAAGCAACTGAGACAATGACTAGGCACTTTGAAAATAGGTGTGATGAGTTTTTAAAAAAAGGCTATAAATGAGGTGAATAACAAAATGGAGACAACCACTTCAAGGATTGATGAGGCAGAGAGAAGAATAGGTGAATTAGAAGATATAGTTATAGAGGAAGCTAAAAAAAAAGGGGGGGAGAAAGAAATTAATCCAGGAGCAGGAAAGGAGAATTCGAGACCTGAGTGATACAATCAAATGGAACAACATCCGTATCATAGTAATTCCTGAAGAGGGAGACAGAGAGAAATGTCCTGAAGGGATACTAGACCAAATTATAACTGAGAATTTCCCAAATCTGGGAAAAGAAATAGACATTCAAATTCAAGAAGCACAAAGAACCCCCTTAAGACGTAATTTGAATTGACCTCCGGCATGACATATCATAGTGAAACTGGCAAAATATAAAGATAAAGAGAGAATTCTGAAAGCAGCTAGGGAGAAAAGGGCCCTAATATACAAAGGAAAACATATCAGAGTGGTTACAGACCTATCTAATGAAACTTGGCAGGCCAGGAAGGAATGGCAGGAAATCTTCAATGTGATGAACAGAAAAAACATGCAGCCAAGAATCCTTTATCCAGCAAGCCTGTCATTCAAAATAGAAGGAGAGATAAAAGTGTTCCCAAATAAACAAAAATTGAGAGACTTCATGACCACCAAACCAGCCCTACAAGAAATCCTAGGAGGGACTCTACGAGGGAAATGTTGCAAAGAATACAAGGTGCCAGGGACACCAATATAAACATGAATTCTAGGGAGAACACAATGACTCTAAACCCACATTTTTCAATAATAACACTGAATGTAAATGGACTGAATGTTCCAACCAAACGACACAGGGTAGAATATGGATAAAAAAACAAAACCCATCTATTTGCTGTGTACAAGAGACTCATTTTCAACCTGAAGACACCTTCAGGTTGAAAGTAAAGGATGGAGAAATATCTATCATGCAACTGGAAGCCAAAAGAAAGCCGGAGTACCCATACTTATATCAGACAAACTGGACTTTAATGTAAAGGAAGTAACAAGAGATGAAGAAAGACATTATATAATAATTACAGGATCTCTCCATCAGGAAGAGCTAACAATTATAAATATCTATGCGCCAAATTCGGAAGCACCCAAATACATTAAACAATCACAGAAAGAAACTATCTTATTGACAAAAATGTGCTAATTGCAGGGGACTTTAATACTCCACTGACAGCAATGGATAGATCAACCAGACAGAAAATCACTAAGGAAACAATGGACCTGAACAACACACTGGAACAGATGGAACTGATAGATATATTTAGAACTCTGCATACTGAAGATAGGAAATTCACCTTCTTTTAGAGTGCACATGGCACATTCTCCAAGATAGGCCACATACTGGGACATAAAGCAGTCCTCCATAAGTATAAACGAATAGAGATCATACCATGCACACTTTCAGATCACAAGTATAAAACTTGAAATTAACCACAGGAAAAAGTCTGGAAAACCTCCAAAAATGTGGACGCTAAAAAATACGCTACTAAAGAATGATTGCATTAACCAGGCAATTAGAGAAGAAATTAAAAAATATATGGAAACCAACGAAAATGAAAATACAACAATCCAAAATCTCTGGGATGCAGCAAAGGCAGTCCTAAGAGGAAAGTATACTGCATTCCAGGCCAATCTCAACAAACTAGAAAAAGCGCAAATTCAACATTTAACAGAGCA
>NC_043715.1:43012679-43025129 GCF_006229205.1 Suricata suricatta | reverse complement strand
ATAGAGAACCCAGAACTGGGTCCACAAATGTACAGCCAATTAATTTTTGACAAAGCAGGAAAGAGTATCCGATGGAAAAAAGACTGCCTCTTTAGCAGGTGGTGCTGGGAGAACTGGACAGCAACATGCAGAAGAATGAAACTAGACCACTTTCTTACACCATACACAAAAAAATACTCAAAATGGCTGAAGGACCTGAATGAGAGACAGGAAACCATCAAAACCCTCGAGGAGAAAGTAGGAAACAGTCTCTTGACCTCAACTGCAGCCATTTCCTACTTGACACAACCCCAAAAGTCAAGGGTATCAAGAGCAAAAATGAACCATTGGGACCTCATCAAGATAAAAGCCTTCTGCACTGCAAAGGAAACAATCAAGAAAACTAATAGGCAACAGACAGAATGGGAAAAGATAGTTGCAAATGGCATATTGGATATAGGGCTAGTATCCAAAATCTACAAGGAACTCACCAAACTGCACACCCGAAACACAAATAACCCAGTGAAGAAATGGGCAGAAGACATGAACAGACACTTCTCCAAAGAGGACATCCAGATGGCCTACAGGCACATGAAACGATGCTCAACATCACTCATCATCAGGGAAACACAAATCAGAACCACACTGAGATACCACCTCATGCCAGTTAGAGTGGCTAAAATGAACAAATCCAGAGACTATGGATGCTGGTGAGGGTGTGGAGAGACGGGCACCCTCCTACACTGTTGGTGGGAATGTAAACTGGCACAGCTGCTCTGGAAAACAGTGTGGAGGTTCCTCAAAAAACTATCCATAGAACTCCCTTATGACCCAGCAATTGCACTGCTAGGGATTTACCCAAGGGATGCAGAAGTGCTGATGCATAGGAGCACATGTACCCCCTTGTTCATAGCAACACTGTCAACAATAGCCAAATCATGGAAAGAGCCTAAATGTCCATCACCTGATGAATGGATCAAGAAGATGTGGTATATATACACGATGGAGTACTACATGGCAATGAGGAAGAATGAAATATATGGCCATTTGTAGCAAGGTGGATGGACCTCGAGGATGTCATGCTAAGCGAAATAAGTCAGGCGGAGAAGGACAGATACCATATGGTTGCACTCATAGGTCTAACAGGAGAACAGGAGCAACCTAATGGAGGACCAGGGGAAGGGGAAGAGGGAAAGAGAGTTAGGGAGAGAGAGGGTCACAAAACTTGAGAGACTATTGAATACTGAAAACAAACTGAGGGTTGAAGGGGAAGGGGGAGCGGGGAAAAGAGGTGGTGGTGATGGAGGAGGGCACATATGGGGAAGGGCACTGGGTGGTGTATGGAAACCAATTTGACAATAAACTATTTAAAAAATTTTTTTAAATTAAAAACGTCAAAAAAAAATGAAGTGTGGCATTTAAAATAAAAGAGCCCTTATTCCCTCATACACATAACCATTTTCCAGCCAATGGCAGACTCAAGAGTAGCTACAAGGCTTATTAGTTCCTTCTAATCACCATTATTTCTCCCATCCTACTCCTAATTAGAGAAAATCTGAGGGAATCCATGAAGATCCCCAAATCTGTAGCCAACAGATCTGAAATGAAGGCGAGCTTGTGAACTTTCCGCAGACGTCAGAAGTTTTGGGCAGATTTAGCAGTTTGGAGGACTGTACCCTTTAGCTTGAATGTGGCTAACCCTAGCCAACTATATTGGCACAAATTGTAAAATTGGGTTATAAATTCTAAGTGCAAATGAGAAAATGCATTGAAGAAAACCCTGGTTGGGGCCTCTCGGTGGCTCAGTCGGTTAAGTGTCCAACTCTTGGTTTTGGCTCAGGTCATGATCTTGCAATTCCGTAAGTCTGAGCCCTGCATCTGGCTCTGCACAGACAATGCAAAGCCTGCTTGGGATTCCACCTCCCTCGCTCTCTGCCCCTCCCCCACTTGCTCTCTATCACTCCCCCCAAAAAATCTTAAAAAAAATAACCTACATAATAAAAAGAGGCGTCTGAAAACATTAAATACAATGTTCTGTGAAGACTTCATTCAGGACACTCACTAAAGAAACTGCTCTTGAATTACATGGAAATAAACAATGAACACCTCACGGTCAGGAGAGGAAATATCTGTAATGATAGAAACACAATAAAATGTTTTGAAGTAACGAAAATGTTCTGAATGTGCTCTGTCCGATAAGGTAGCCAGTAGCCACGTGGAACTACTGAGCACATGAAATTTGGCTACTGCAGCTGAAGAACTGAATTTTTTATTTTATTTAATTATAATGACTTTGAAGTTAAATTTAAATAGGCAACTGTAGCTAGTGGTTACTACATAGGACCACACAGCTCTAGACCAATTTCTGTTCACACTAGATTGCAAAAATCTTTATGTTGTCTCTTCACACAAAACACTGAAAGCTTATATTACAATTCACCCCTTATACAGTTAGTATGTATGAACTATAAAACCACAAATAAGGAACCTGTTTTCAAAGGAAACATCTGGTCCTGACATCAGAAAATGGGTAGAAAAACATCTATAATTAAATATTTTCAATTAAAACAAAATGTTGTGGCATCTCATACTTTCCCACTTTAACTTGTTTATTTAACTGATACTTGCGTGAATTGAGTTGGATAAGGCAGCTGCATGGGATCCTTTGTTTCTGTGCTAGAACATCAGGTGCTTCAAAGGCTTAAACTTCTTGACCCAGGAATCGCTTATCTAACAATCAAATGTGAAAATACCCAACCAAATCAAGTTGCATCAGAGTATTATTTCTTTTGAGGAGAGAATGAGAGAGTGGGGGAGGGGCAGAGAGAGAGAGAGAGAGAGAGAGAGAGCAAATCCCAAGCAGACTCCATACTATCAGTATAGAGCCCAACTCAGGACTCAAACTCACAGTGAGATCATGACCTGAGCCAAAATTAAGTGTCAGACACTTAACCGGCTGAGCCACCCAGGTGCCCCTGGAGTAGTAATTTTAAATAGGAGAAACTGTGAAAAGCAACTTATATATTTAGCCATTCTTTTATTAATTTTTTTAATTTTTTTTTTTTGAGAGACAGTGTGAGGAGGGGAAGGTCAGAGAGAGAGAGAGGGAGACAGAATCCGAAGCAGGCTCCAGGCTCTGAGCTGTCAGCACAGAGCCTGACACGGGGCTCGAACCCTGGAACCGTGAGATCATGACCTGAGCCCAAGCCGGACGCTTAACTGACTGAGCCACCCAGGCGCCCCTATATTTAGCTGTTCTTAAACATATGATACCTAGAACTTGTTCTGAAATACTTCAGGGGCCACCGAAACTAATATTATACTGTATTTTAACTAATTGGAATTTAAATAAAAACTTAGAAGAAAAAAATAAATACTTCAAGGGCACGGGGTACAGAGATCAGTGGAGACAGATGAAATAAGATTGAAAACGTGTTGGGGAGCCTAGATGGCACAGTCAGTTGAGAGAATGACTCGATTTAGGCTCAAGTCATGATCTAAGGGTTGTTGGGATCGAGACCTGCATTGGGCTCTACGCTGAGTGTGGAGCCTACTTAAGATTACCTCCCCCTCCCCCGATTGTGCTCTCTCTTAAAGAAAAAAGAAAATTAAAAAATAAAAAGGGTGGGGGCGCCTGGGTCACCCAGTCGTGATCTCACAGCTTGTGGGTTCGAGCCCCTCGTTGGGCTCTGTCCTGGCAGCTCAGAGCCTGGAGCCGGCTTCTGATTCTGTGCGTCCCTCTCTCTCTGCCCCTCCCCTGCTCATGATCTGTCTGTCTCTGTCTCTCAAAAATAAATAAGTGTTAAAAAAAACTGCTTTAAAAAATAAAAAATATATCATTCTTTCTCATTGTCAAATAGTACTCATACTAAGCGAAATGAGTCAGGCAGAGAAGGACAGATACCATATGTTTGCATTCAGAGGTCTAACAGGAGAGACCTGGCAGGGGACCATGGGGAGAGGAAGGAGGAAAGAGAGGTGGGGAGAGTGAGGGACACAGATCAAGGGAGACTACTGAATACTGGAGACGAACCATGGACTGAAGGGGGAGGGGGAGGGAGGGAGAGGGTGATGGTCATGGTGGGGGGCACCTGTGGGGAGAAGCACTGGGTGTTACATGGAAACCAATTTGACAATAAACTATTAAAAAAACCAAAATAAATAAACTTGAAAACCTGTCTTTCAGATTAGAAAAAAAAATAAAATAAAAAATAAAAAATAAAAAGATTGGAAACATTTTGATAATTACTGAAGTTTAGGAAATGGATCCATGAGAAGGATGGCCATCATGCTATCCTGTGTATACTTGGAAATTTCCATAATAAAGTAAAACTTAAAAAAGATTTTTTTAATGTTCATTTATTTTTGAGAGAGGGAGTCAGAGCATGAGCAGGGGAGGAGCAGAGAGAAGAGGGAGACACAATCCAAAGCAGGCTCCAGGCTCTGAGCTGTCAGCACAGAGCCCGATGTGGGACTCAAACCCACAAATGGTAAGATCATCACCTGAGCTGAAACCATCCAGGTGCCCCTATTAAAACTTTTTAAAAACACATTTGTAAATTTCCATTTTCTCTGTGAAATGATCTAAAAAAAACTATATCCTATTTAAAAAAAACCTATATCCAAGGTGCCTGGCTGGCAGTGGAACATGCAACTCTTGATTTCGAGGTTGAGTTTGAGCCCCAGTGTTGGGTGTAGAGATTTTAAAAATTAAAAAATTTTTCAAAAATATCTATATCCTATCATTAGAACACTTTAAAAAATGGATAGTGTTCCCATTACTTAAAAGCACATTTGAGGGCACCTGTGGCTCAGTTGGTTGAGCGTCCGGCTCTTGGTTTTTGCTCAGGTCCCGGTCCCAAGCTCAAGGGGTCCACTCCCACACTGGGCTCCCCCTGAGCATGAAGACTCTCTGCCTCTGCTCCTCTTCCCTACTCGCACTGTCTCTCGTTTCAAGTAAAAAGAATGTATATTCGTTAATGCATGGAATTGCTGCATCAAAGCCAAACTGGTTAGAAAGAAAAAAAGAAAGAAGTCAAAGACCAGTAGGAAAAATGAACAAAAGGGCTTAAAATGTATTTTAAGAGGCTTTTGGAAAACACACATGAGTTTAAGTTTAAAAGGCAAAGACGTGGGTCCAGGTTACACAAAATAGATGGCTCCTGAAGAAAAAGCGCTTTGACATGGGAGGGAATTATGACAGAAACACAGAGCACAGGGGTGAATACTGCGTCGTACGCCTTTTCTCCCCAGCACTTTGACGGGCCTTCAAGGGAGAAACCCCTCCTCAATCAATCACTTTAAGAAACTACCTCCTTTACCAGCTGGATTACTAGCTGTAGTGCCTCCCCCTCCCTTCAGTCCTCACTTACCTGGACACCATCCTCCCATCCTGTTCCTCAAAACTATCCAGAGCTCCTTCTCTTGTTCCAGAAAGAAATCACATCCGGCTTAGGCATAGAGAGTCCTGTTTATATAAAAAAAATAGTAAGACATAATCATACTCTTCCTCAATTCAAACCCAGTCCTCGGAAAAACCAGCAGCCACATGAAAGACAAGAGGAAGGTGTAAAGATCTAAAGCACAGAGAACGTAAAGATACCACAAAGAGCTACCCATGTCCTAATCCACAAAACACAAAATAATTCCCTAGGAAACAGAAATCCATCCAGACAATTGAAAGATACACCCAAAATTCACACATTTTTTGGGGATAGACATCCTTACCTAGTAAGGCTGTTACTGTAGTTCTCCGTCATTACATCTCTGTACAAATCCCTCTGAGCTGGGTCCAGGCATTCCCACTCCTCCTGAGAAAAGTCTATAGCCACGTCCCTGACTATCACTAATCCCTGAAATGACAAAACAAAATGGTACTGTTGAAACTAAAGGAGATGGGGGTGCCTGGGTGGCTCAGTCGGTTGAGCATCCAGCTTCGGTTCAGGTCATGATCTCACGGTTCGTGGGTTCGAGCCCTGCGTCGGGTTGTGTGCTGACAGCTCAGAGCCTGGAGCCTGCTTCAGATTCCGTGTCTCCCTCTCTCTCTGACCCTCCCCTGCTCGTGCTGTCTCTCTCTGTCTCTCAAAACTAAAAAAAACTTTTTAATTAAAAAAAAGAAACTAAAGGAAACGTTTTAAGATGAAAGAAGAGATGAAAGAGGACACAGAGGGATGGCAAAAATACATCCTGCAAATGGGCAGGCCAAGCATGGGGCAGAGCAAAAACATTAGCATAATTATAATAAGTACCTCTATCTTCTTGAATACTCCCATTGCTGCAGACAAACTTCATATAGTGAGACATTCCCATTGCCCCATGGCTACAGCTAGGAATGAATAAATGCATATTTACTTGTAGTTTCCAAAAGAAATGAAAAAGAGGAGAAAAACACACAGAAACCTGTAAGCATGGCAAATTACTATTTATTTTAATGATCATCCATGACTTACCAATATTTTGATTGTGGAAATTTTCAAACATAAGGCAAAGTCGAACTTTATAATGAACATATGGTATTACTACTTATTACCTATAATAAACCCATAAAAGAGTTCCTCCTTTCCCTTTCTTATTTCCTAAAGAAGTCAGAGTCTTTCTCAAATATTTACCAGGGGGCGCCTAGGGGGCTCAGTCGGTTAAGTGTCCACCTTTGGCTCAGGTCATGATCTCACGGTGCATGGGTTCGAGCCCCGCATCAGGCTCTGTGCTGTCAGCTAGCTCAGATCCTAGAGCCTGTCTTCGAATTCTGTGTCTTCCTTTCTCTCTCTGACCCTCCCCTGCTCATGCTATCTCTCTCTCTCAAAAATAAATAAAAACATTAAAAAAAATAAAATAAAACATTTACCAAGTAAGAACAATTTCTATCATGTATAATAAAACTTTGATATAATTAAAATGTACACTAAATAAAGAATCTTCACTGTTAAGACAAAAATCTTAAGCATTGGTCCTTATAAATTATTTATTTTTTAAGTTTTACTTGTGTAAGTAACCTCTACACCTAACACGGGGCTCGAACACACAACTCTGAGAGCAAGAGTTGCATGCCCTTCTGACTAAGCCAGCCAGGTGCTCCGAAATACAAATCATTTGTGGGGGGCCGCCAGAGGAGCTGCCTGAAGACAAGATACAAGCCGTGACCAAACATCCGTCGCCCACAGGGCAGAACCGCATTATCGCTCCCAAATTAGGGCCGGAGACAGCCAGTCTGGAACTTCTTATCGGGCCCCCAGGTGCTGGGCTGAAACTGCAGTTTCGGTTCCTCCCCGACCCTAAACCATTTGTTATAATCATTTGATCCTGTTTCCTTAGCAACTGACCTACGTCAACCGCCTTGTTTCCTCCCCCCCCCCCCCCCCCCCCCCCCCCCCGCCTTGGACCCTTTATAAGGTGTGTGTATTCTTTCAATAAAAGAGGCTTGATCAGAGACTTTGTCTTGCCTCCATTCTCTGTGCTCCCTGTCCTACCCCATTCTCACCCCCTCCCTTAGGTCCTGCTTCGACTGACCTGCGGGCCAGGTCAATCATTTAATAAAGATTTCTTTAACTATTCTATCTTTCATCTTAGAAAGACAAGATATAACCATTCCGTTGCTTTAGATATTTAGATTAAATAAGATCTTTCCTTTATAACTTTGAGTTTTTTTAAAGCTTTGAAAGCCTATAATTCTTGAGATCTTGACGTTTGCAGCAAGCATGGAGCTAGAGAGTATTTTGCTAAGCAAAATAAGTCAGTCACAGAAAGATAAATACCATATAATTTCACTTATATCTATAATTTAAGAAACGAAAGAGCAAAGGTTAAAAAAAAAAAAAGAGGGGCACCTGAGTGGCTCACTAGGTTAAGTGTCCAACTCTTGATCTCACAGTTCATGAGTTCAAGCCCCACATCGGGCTCTTTTCTGTCAGCACAGAGTCTGCTTCGGATCCTGTATCTCTCTCTCTCTCTCTCTCTCTCCCTGTCCCTTCCCCATTCATACTCTCCCTCTCTCTCAAAAAAAAAAATTAAAAAATTAAGGGGCACCTGGGTGGCTTAGTCAGTTAAGCATCTGACTTAGGCTCAGGTTGTGATCTCACAGTTTGTGAGCTTGAGCCCCAGGTCAAGCTCACTGCTTTCAGCACACAGCCCACTTTGGATCCTCTGTACCCCTCTCTGTCTGACCCTCTTCCCTCACAAAAATAAATAAAACATTAAAAAATAAAATAACGTAAATGGAGAGCCTGGGCAGCTCAGTCAGTTAAGCATCTGATTCATGGTCATGATCTCAGAGCTCATGAGTTCAAGTCCCATGTCAGGCTCTGTGCTGACAGCTTGGAGCCTGGAGCCTGCTTCAGATTCTGTGTCTCTGTTTCTCTCTGCCCCTCCCCTGCTCACACTCTGTCTCTCAAAAGTAAATAAACATTTAAAAAGGTTTTAATAAGTAAAATATTTAAATAATAATCATCATCACTGTCATTATCTATTATGACTATATCAAAGTAAAAAGTTTAAACATCAAAGGAAACAACAAAACTAAAAGACAACCTACCAAATGGGAGAAGATAATATCTAATAAAGGGTTAGTATACAAATTGTCTAAAGAGCTTATAGAATTTAACACCCAGAAAACAAATAATCCAGTTTAGAAATGGGCAGAAGACATGAATAGATATTTCTCCAAAGAAGACATAGAGATGGCAAACAGACCCGTGAAAAGATGCTCAGCATCACTGACCATCAGGGAAATGTGGATCAAAACCACAGTGAGATAGTGCCTCACACCTGTCAATATGGCTAAAATAAAAAACACAAGAAACGACAATCGTAGACAAAGATGTGGGAGGAAAAAAGGAGCTCTCACGCACTACTGGTGGGAATGCACATTGGTGCAGCCACTGTGGAAATCAGCAGTATGAAGGCTCCTCAAAATTTAGACATAGAATTGCCATATGATCCAGTAGTTAGTTCCACGACTGGGTATTAACCCAAAGAATATAAAAACACTAATTCAAAAAGATATATGCACCCCTCTGTTTATTGTAGCATTGTTTACAATAGTCAAATTATGGAAGCGCCTGATTTAAAAAGATGTATGTGTGTGTGTGTGTGTGTGTGTGTGTGTAGACATATATAAACAATGGACTAAAACCTAGCCATAAAAAGAATAAAATCTTGCCATTTGCAACAACATGGATGAATCTAGAGAGTATAATGCTAACTGAAATATGTCAGTCAGAGAAAGACAAATGCCATATGATATTATTCGTGTGAAATGTAAGAAACAAATCAAATGAGCAAAGGGAAAAAAGAGACAAACAAAAAACAATTTTATAGTATACAGTATTTGAAAGTTGCTAAGAGAGTAGATCTTAAAAACATTTTTACCACAAGAAAAAAAATGTTGTAACTTGTATGTGGTGATGGATGTTAACTAGACTTATGAGATCATTTCACAAAATACACATGTATTGAACCTGAAACTAATATTATATGTCAGTTATGTCTCAGTAAAAAACATATTAAGAGCTATGGAGAAAAATTAAATAGGACAAGGGTGACAGGAAGTGTATTAGTTGAGATACTATTTATACATAGTGGTCAAGGACAGCTTTTCCAATTTAGTTACATGTGAGTTAAGTCTTGAAGAAAGTGAAGGAGTAAGTGATACTGATATCAGGAGTAAGAAATTTCCAGACAGGGGTATCAACAAACTCAAATGCAGAGAAACAGACTCAAGTCTCGAAAAACATTATAGAAGATAAAGTCAGAGAGGTAATGGAGAGCCAGATCACATAGGGATATATAAACAACGACAGAGACTTTGGTTTTTATTGAGTGAGATGGGATACTACAGGAGTGACATAACCTGACTTACATTTGATTAAAAGAATCACCCTAGCTTTTGTGTTAAGAGGTAATTTTAGGCAGGCAATGGAGGAAGTAGAGGCTAGTTAATGGGCTATTGCACAGATCAAATGAGAGAAGACTGCGGCCTAGATGTGACCAGCTGACCTTTCACAGCTGAACTCCCCTCTCACCTGGGCACAGGCTTATTACCTTTCTCTCCACCAGTTGGAACGGTGGCCTAGTCCCGAATAAATTAAGTCTAGCTAGAATTCCAATCTATGGGTGTTTTATAATCAAATTAATTGCTATATGATGTTTAGAGTGTCTAACATCACCTAAGGAATTCTATGTACATGCTGTCCCCCTATAATGTTTTATTTTATCTCTCCTCTTTGTCCCTACCCCATCGCCACCCCTACCAAGTCAATGTGGGGACATAGGCCTCTAGAGAAGAAGACAGTCTTAGCCATTTCAGAGGAAGGAAGTAGTCCTGGATGTGGTCATTAACTACTAGGCGGAGGACAAATGGCCAAATCCTGTTCGTTGGGATTTCTTTAAGGATGTGATACAAGAGGAGTAAAGGAGCCCATTTCTCCTGATTGAGAATAGTTTTCCCCATTATTGATAATCTGCCTGTCAAGACACCTCTTTTCCGTCATATGAATCTCCAGAGAGACCTTGAAGAGCTTGTCTCTACCTGAGAAGTGGTTTGAGATTTTCTGATCTGCGAACTGACAGCTCTGAGGCCTCATCATTCTGAGAACTTCACATTCCTTTGGCTCCTTTACAAATACTTTTCTTCCTAAATAATGGGAGGGACATTTAAATATAACAATTTCTTACATATTTCTATTTCTTTTACTGTTGCTTAACATTAGTCATAATGTTGAAAATGCATATGCTCTATCTCAAACACAGTTTCAATTAACTGCTTAAAATACCACCTTCTACTAGGAATTACTTAAAATTTTCTCATTTATGACTAATTTGGCTATTATTATCTTTATTTTTTTTTTTGAGAGAGAGTGCACACGCAAATTGGGGAGAAGGGCAGAAGAAGAAAGAGAGAGAATCTCAAGCACACTCCACACTCAGCACAGAGCCTGACATGGGGCTTGATCCCACAACTGTGAGATCATGACCTGAGCCGAGACCAAGAATCGGATGCTCAACCAACTAAGCTCTAGGTGCCCCTTGGCTATTACTATCTTCAAGGTTGTCTCAAGGTGTTGCTTTTAGATCTATCTATGGTTCCATCCTCTTGGTAATCCTTGGTAAATACCATTACAGTCCTCTTTCCCTTTAGAAGTCAATGATGGAGTATATGGATTCCAGGTTGAGTACCCCAGTAAGGACCATTTGAGCACTTAATTCAAAATAGACCTGGAAACTGGTCCAAGTGACTCATAAATTACCTGGTGAATCCTGGTCCTATTGTAGAGAACGCTTTGATCAAGCCCCCAATCTCATTCCTACTCCCCAAATACTGCCAAAGTGCAAGATGTCGTCACTCACTTGGACTGAGACTAACGAACACCATCCCATAGACTGTCCGGCTTTCAGTGCTAGGACTGTGGTGTATGAGGTTACATACATGCTAATCTTATTTCCAATAATTCAGTTATGATAAAGGCTCTTGTATTTGCCTCTCTAGACCTGCAGAGATGTTAGAGATTTGGCACACAGAAGAAACTACCAAGTCAGTACTAAGAGGGAGGGGATAGATGAAAAAATTGAGTCTTTGGGAGCACCTGGGTGGCTCAGTCCGTTAAGCGTCTGACCAGCTCAGGTCATGATCTCTTTGTTCATGAGTTCAAACCCCGTATCAGGCTCTGTGCTGACAGCTCAGAGCCTCAGGTAGAGCCTGGAACCTGCTTCAGATTGTGTCTCCCTCTCTGCCCCTGCTCAGCTGTGCTCGCTCTCTCTCTCTCTCTCAAAAATAAACATTTAAAAAAATAAAATAAAATTGAGTCTTTGGATCTAACTCCAAGGCCCCAGTATGTATCCAAATGAGAAGTACTATGGACAAGGTTTGTTTAATGGGCTTTTGGTAATTAGGAATTGCCAAAAAGGGGGAAAAATTATGCTCTGAAAAACAAGAACTATTTCACGGAAGAAAGAAAAAAAAAAACCCAAAGCACTGTGATCTTGGCCTTTAGATGTCCAACAACCATTCTTTACTCTTCCTCTTAGCAACAGAAACTGTAGAAAGGAGACAAAATTGGTGAGACACTGGCTTTTCTTGGAATTCCAACTGACCAGGCTGGAAGACACCCTTCCTCCAGGCCCTCACTGCCCCCGCATACATATAAAGGAAGGTCAGGGAAGACTGTACAGTCTACAGTCCAGCCTACTGTAGTTACAGGAAGGGGCCAGAATTTGTCATGAGCTCACAGATGACTCCTGGATAGAGTGGGTCATACTTGCCCAACTCCCAAATGCCCTACCTCTTGCACACATGGTGCTGTACCAGGTCATTCACTTATACACAACCCGACAGCCACAGGCCTCCCCACATCCACATACCCACTGTCCCACAGCCAATCACAAGCACACACACACACACACATGCACACACACCAAGGGGGTCACGCTAGTCACATGTGCACAGCCACAGGCAGTCACAGACTAGCACACACACACACA
>NC_043715.1:43005523-43012579 GCF_006229205.1 Suricata suricatta | reverse complement strand
GGGCGGGAGTGAAGGTGGGACCTGATTGTCGCTTTCTGGACCGGCTGGAGGCGGCGACTGGGAAGGAATCGGCTTCTTGGAGGGGCAAGTGCGGGGGCGCGGGAGGGATGCCCTCGGGTGAGGAAGGCCCGCAGAGGCGAGGCCGGAGAGGCTGGTTGTTGTGTTGTTATGTGGGTGTGTGTGTGTGGGAATATGGGTCACGTATGTGGGTGACCAGGATTATGTCTGTGTATCAGAAATTCACCTACAAGGCTCATGTTAGGCATCTTTCTGGAGCATATTTGAAGGTTGACAGGAGAAAAAAGTAATCTATTGTATGATAAACAACATAAAATGGGCTTTTATGTTAAAATAGACGTATGTTGAATATGGACTAAAATGCTAACTTAGCATGCTTTTAAAGAAAGAAGGAAGGTTGCAAAATAATTTATTGTTATGAGACGCTTGATTTTATCAGCCCTGGACCCAAATCCAGAGACTTGCTTTCTTATGTACATTTAATGAAACTGCTAAAATATTTGAGTTTAGGGCCACCTGGGTATCTCAGTTGGTTAAGGGTTGGACTTCAGCTCAGGTAACCAACCATCTCCCAGGGGGGTCTCCGCGCTGACGGCTCAGAGCCTGGAGCCTGCTTGGAATTGTGCGTCTCCCTCCCTTTCTCCTCCCCTCCCCCCGCTTGCACTCTGTCTCTTTCTGTCTCTCAAAAAACAAATGTTTAAAAAAACATATTTGGGTTTAAATCTCCTACCTATTTGTTTTCTGTTTATTCCACCTGTTCACTATCTTAACCTTTCCAAAGAGTACATGTTAGTTATTTTGTGTAATGTTCTTCAATTTGGGTTTACCTGCTTTATTTCCTCATCATTTATACATTTTAGGGAGGAACACCCCATAAGTGATGCTAGGCTGTTATCAGTTTATGCTGTCTGGAGAGACACAAGGTCGGTATGTTCCATTACGTGTGATGTTAACTTTTATTACTTAGTTTGAATACTGTCCATGACTTTCTCCACTGTAGAGTTAACTGAGTTTGTTGCATTTATCAATCAATAAATAAAAGGAAGTCAACTGGCAAAGGAGTCTGGCAAATGTTATTTGCCGACTCCCAGTCCCAGCATTAGAGAAACCTATAGAAGTTTCATTGTGGGGCTGAAAAACGTTAGGTTAATAACTAGCACATGATCATCTCGGGTATTTCCTTCACCCTTTTTAATTTTTTTCTTTTCCAATAGTGCGATCCGCCCTGGTCACCAGAACCAAGCGCTCCAGAAGTGTGCCCTGGGTCGGCGGCTTGTGCCCTTCTGTCACTGCTGCGAGGGACAGCCGCCTGTGTGCTGGTGGGCAGGCTGGCCATCAGCTGCTCTGAAATCTGGGGTGACGGTGGGGGGGGTGCACCGGCGGGCAGGACTTGCCCTGTGCTGTGTGAGGCCCAGCTGTAGGTGCTGACCGGCGCCTCCTTTTCATGTTGGATTTCTGGTTTCCTGGACCCGTGTCTTCTTTTTTTCTTGGTTTAGTCCCTCCCTTCGCACCTTGAGAAAGATTATTTGGAGTAAAAATTTGGGGTCCTTACAAGTCTAAAACCATCTACCTCTTTTGGGTGATAGCTTAATTCGGTTTGAAATTTTAGGTTAGATATAGTTTTCTCTTAGAATTCTGAGAGAATTATACCAAACGTAACAGGTTTTTATCTTAAAGCATGATGACAGTTTAATTTGTGTTCTGTTGTTCTTTCTCTTTGGAAGCATTTAACATCTTTTCTTCACACCTAGTTCTCTGAAATTTCACAAAGGTGTGCTTTGGTATGGGTCCTTTTTGTTTATTATACACTGTCCTCAGTGGACTTCTTTATTTTGAAGAATCATGACCTGTATTTCTAGGAAGCTTATATTCATCCTCTGAAATTTTCCTCCATTCAGTTTGCTTCTCTCTCTCTTTCTGGAAGTCTTTTTAGCTGGATATTGAAATTCCTGATTTTTACCTGTTATCTTTCTCATCTTTTATTACCTTATTATTTTTTCTTTTCTTTTCCCTACAACTGAGTGATTTCCACAACTGTTCCTGATATCTATTAAGTGTTTAACACTAACTATCTTATTTTTAATTTCAAGAGCAATTTTTATAGTACCTGTTGTTTCTTTAATATAATATCTTATCTCTCTGTGCTATTGTGAGGGTTTTAAGTGGGTTTTGTTTTTGTTTTTGCTTTTTGTCTTTTTCCGTCCCTTAGAGGTGTCCATTTCCTTGGAAGTTTTTTTTTTCATTGTTTTCATCTGTCTTTCATATTACTAGATTACATTAACATATTATTAGGTTTTCCCTAATTTACTGATTAATGGCTATCCATTCATCTTTTCTTAATAATGCACAAAAAAAGATGACTGTGGTATTTATATAAATAGTGAGGACTTTTCAACTTGTGAGCTTCATTATAGAACTATTCATCAAGAATTCAGGCATTACTGGGGTGCCTAGGCGACCAACTTTGGCTCAGGTCATGACCTCATGGTTCATGGGTTCAGACCCCACTTTGGGCTCTGTGTTGACGGCTCAGAGCCTAGAGCCTGCTTGGGATTCTGTGTCCTCCCTCTCTCTCTGCCCCTCTCCTGCTCATGTTCTGTCTCTGTCTCTCTGTCTCTCAAAAAAAATTTGTTTTTAATTTTAATTTAAAAAATTCAGACATTCCTTTGTCAGCCCCAAAATGTTAGTGTTACAGGTTTTCTCCTGGGCTGTTTCATTTCTCCAGAAGAGCCTTCTCATCTCTTGACTACTGGAATTTTGGGGGGCACCAGTAATGAGGTCCCACCATTTATTTAGTCCTCCTGGTTTTAGTTCGGTGCCTTTCCCTGCCATCTGCTTTTCTTCATATCCTTGTGTCTGAAGCTTCTCTGATTCAATTTCTCTACAGAATAAATATTCTATTCTTTGCCAAGGTGGTATTGTAGAATATTAGTTATCTATTTCAGGAAACGAGTCACCCCACAGCTTGGCAGCTTAAAATAACACACTTGTTATCCCAAACAGCTTCTGAAGGTCACAAAGCAGGAAGCAGCCATGCCAGGTGATTCTGGCTCGTGGTCTCTCGTGAAGCTGCAGTCCAGCTGCTGGCCAGGCTTGACTGTGGTTGGAACCTCTGCTTCCTCGGTAAATGGCGCACTCACACGGCTTTGGGTAGCTCCTTGCGAGCTGTTGTCACAAAGCTTCACCTCCCTGTTACCTGGGCTTCTCCACAGGACTGCCTGAGGGTCCTAGAAGCCGGCTTACTGGCTTCTCTCCCAAGTGAGTGATACAACAAAGAGGGAACCACAGAGTCAGCCACAGCACCTTTTATAACCTCGATTCAGAGGTCACATCCTATCACTTCCACCACAGTCTGTTAATCAGAAGCATCACTAAGTCCATCCACACACGAGATGGGGCCGAGGTGTGTATAAAAAAATGTGTGGACACAGTTCGAAAATACCACAGGTAATCGCTTGGCTTGAGGGCGGGGGGTGATGAGTTTCAAGCTACTTACGAATCCTTTTTTTTCATTTCGTGCTTCATCACCACCTTTTGAGGCATTTGGTTCCTCCAATCCATGAACTATCGTGATGATGTGTTTAATAGCTTATTTTTCATCAGCATTATTTTCTGCAGGCACTTTTATTTGAGCATCTTGGTTCTGCTTCCGGTTAAGTCTTCTGTCTGCTTGCCATCTTTGAAAAATATCTTGACACATCTCATCAACTGTAGCAATTCTTTTTTCTTGTGAGTTTTATATTGTCCCACCTTCCAATTTACATAACTTTAATGAAGTTTCTGGAGGAAGCAAAAATAAATGCACGTGTCAGCCCACTATCTGTAGTGCACTCTGTCCTCTCTGTGTGTTTGTCCCTCTGGTTACTGTACCCTCTGTGTGGTCATCTAAACAGATTCTTTATTACCTCACTCATTCTATTTGTTACCTACTCATTTTGTGATCTCTTAATTTTTCTGATTTCCGAGTTACAGAAGGTCAATTTTAAAACATTCAAGGGTGCCTGGGTGGCTCAGTCGGTTAAGCCCACAACTCTTGATTTCAGCTCGGGTCATGATCTCATGGTCATGAGTTCGAGTCCCACATCAGGCTCTGGGCTCATAGCATGGAACTTGCTTTGGAATCTCTTCTCCCTCTCTCTGCCCCTTCTTCTCTCTCTTTCAAAAATAAATAAATGTTAAAAAAAAAAAATGGAGGGACACCTGGGTGGCTCACTTGGTTAAGCACCCAACTTCAGCTCATGATCTCACTGTTTGTGGGTTTGAGCCCCACGTTGGGCTCTGTGCTGATGGCTCAGAGCCTAGAGCCTACTAAGGATTCTGTGTCTCCCTTTCTCTCTGCCCTTCCCCCATTCATGCTGTCTCTCTGCCTCAAAATAAATAAAACATTTAAAATTTTTTTAATTTTTAAAAAAATTAGGGGCCTTTGGATATTAGCACTTGGAATTCCTTTCATATTGGGTGATTCTTCGGGGCCTAAAACTGAATAGTCTACCCATAATGGCAAATGTTGAAATTTTATTAATAATACTGGAAAAAATTGTGATGATGATGACTACAATAATAGTTTTGCATACTTACTACATAGTAGACAGTGTTTTAAGCAATTTTTCTATGTTCATTTTTAATGCTCATTCTTTGTACTCCATTTTATTTTAAAAACTTTTAATATAAGCTCTATACCCAATATGGGGCTTGAACTCACAACCCCAGGATCAAGAGTCACATTCTCTACTGACTGAGCCAGTCAGGGGTCCTTCTTTGTACTCCATTTTAGAAGAAATCTTGGAAGTTAACAAACAGAGAGAGGCAACTGAACAACTTATTAATCAAATTGTATGTCTCTCCAAGAAAATATAGAAGAAAAAGGCAATAAATGTGAGTAAATTGGAAAGACATAGCCTCAAGTTCAGACATTGCTGCTTCAAGACAATGCCTATATCAATATGACTCCATTGGAAAGAGCTGAAAGCTTAATTTAGACTTGCCATATCATGAAGGCATCCATGTAAGCAAGAAATGCTGTGAATCTGGTAAGCATATTATAACTATCCTATCTTGTAGTAACATCTATTAGTCAAAACAAGGATTCACAAATAAACCTTGCCAAATACCTGAGAATACACAGTGGAGATACAAATACACTATGAACTTTCTCCTCAGGGGGTCTTATATTCACATGCCTCATCTTATTAGTTACTACAGAAATAATGCAGCAAAACAAACCTGTACATGTAAGGCTATTGGAAAACCCTTAGACAGTTGTTCAAACTAACTGAATATGAGAAAACTCAAACTGTGGAAACTCAGTGACTGTAACAAGTTTGTAGAACTGTTTTGCCAGAGGCACAACTTTATAGAACATGAGAAAAGTTAAACCTTATGAATGTGAGAAAGCTTTCATTCAGATGCTAAATCGCATAAGTCACAGAGAATTTCTATTGGAAAGAAATCATATTCATGCAAGAAATGTGGGAAAGCTGTTAACTACAAATCAGATATCACTGACCATGAGAAAATCCATATGGAAGAGAAACTCGCTCAATGTAATGAATGTGGAAAGACCTCAACCAGTAGCAATACCTCACGCTGCTCACTCCAGAGAGAAATCCTACAAATGTAAGGCATGTGCAAAATTCTTCAATCAGAAAGAAAATCTCACTGTGCATCAGAAAATTTATACTAGAGAGAAACCAATTGGATGTAATGACTGCGAGAAAGCTTTTATTCAGAAGTCAAGCCTCATTAAACACCAGAAAATGCATACTAGAGAAAAATTCTATCTATGTAAAGAATGTGGGAAAACCTTCAGCCACAGACCAAATCTCACAAAGTATGAGCAAATTCATATTGGAGAGAAACCTTTTAAATGTAATGAACAGTCATTAGCCAGAAGCAATACCTCATTAAACATCATCATATTCATACACGAGAGAAACTGTTGAGTGTAATAAATGTGGAAAATCCTCTCAAATCACATCACCTGTTGTACATGTGGGAATCCACACAGGTGATAAGCTTTATGAGTGGAAGGTATGTGGGAAAGCCTTCTCTCAAAGCCCTCTCTTACTGTGCATGTGAGAAGTCATACAGGTGGAAAACCCTATGGATGTAATCAGGGTGGGAGAGCCTTCTCTCAGTTCTCTGCTCTTGCTTCACACGTTTGAACACATGTGGGCGAGAAGCCTGATCAGTGTAGCTAGCAGTTGTGGAAAAGCATCTAGCCAGAAGTCACACCGCATTACGCATCAGAAAATTCAGACTCGGGAATAATAGGAATGCCTTGAATCTAGCAAAGACTTCAGTAGGAATTTACACCTCCTACACATCAGAGAATTCACTGTGGGGTGAAACATTATGAAAGCAGGAAAGCCTTTAGCAGGAGCTCAAAATATCTGCGCTATCAGAACATTGTTATGAGGAGAAACCTTAATATAATGAAAAGCCCAGTCCAACAAAATTTTCCACAAACATCATGGATTGTGCTGAACCTTTGGAAACATTCCCATTAAAGTCAGAGACAACCCAGGGATGCGTGATATCAACCACTACAAGTCAGCATGATCCCAGAGGCCAGAGGCAATGCGATAAAATGAAGAGGTATAAGGATTAAAAGGGAATAAGTATTATTGAAGCTTGAAAAGATGTGAGTTCTGTGTGTGCAATCTTTCATTTATGCATGTGAGAGGGTTTTCTTTTTTTTTTAAATATTTTTACATTGTAGTACTTGTTTTGCTTGTTGGGGGTGTTTGCTTATTTAATACATTCCATCAGGGACAGAAATTACATGCTAGTTTTTTTTCCCCATAGGAAGTGTGTCTTAGGTTTTTCCCTTATTATTTTCTTTTTCCTCTTCTTTTTTTGGTGGTGGGGGTGGTTATGTTTAAATGAAGTTGCTTTTACAGCACCAAAGACTTAATCATCCATTTCCTATATATAAGGTAGCTACTTTTTTGCATGGACCTCAAGTATACTGTAGTATAGAGGTGGAATTTAAGGAAAGGTATTAAGCAGGCTGTGTTTTAGCTTATGGGCAAGTAA
>NC_043715.1:42995268-43005423 GCF_006229205.1 Suricata suricatta | reverse complement strand
CCAATGCTTATAAATTACCATGAGCAACTTGGAGGAAGACACTGTTCCACCCAAAGCATTGTTGGACAATGACCCTTCTTGCTTTTACCATGCAGCCTATGTTATTAAAATATAGTCTGAAATGTCAAAAAAAAAAAGGAATAAGTATTTTCAAATGATACGTTTATACAGTTGTAATTAAGACTGTGATATTATGCATTAATAGATATTAGGTTAATGGAATGGCATATGAAGCCTAGATAGAGTCCAATTCTGTGAAGGAATTATGACCTAATTAAGCGATGTCTTGAATGATTATTGGCTTTCTCTGAGAAAGAGATTCGTGCCTTATATCTTACAGTAAAAAAGGAAAAATCCACTGTAAAAAAATCTGAAACTTCAGGAACATGACTTACTAAACCTGAATAGAGTTTCCTCAAGTATACCTCAAAACACCCCAAAACTTCTTCTTCTTGGTATTATGGCTTAGAGAAACTCCAATATGTGTACAGAAAGATGTGGACCATAATGTCCTTTGCAGTGTGATTTCTGATGGCCAGAAACTAGTACCATGATTTCTAGCAGCCAAATACTGGAGGTGGGAGGAATTGGAAGTACCTATCATTAGGTAAACTGTTGAATAAAATGTGTTATAATTATACAACCGAATAGTGTACAGCAATTCACTGTCATAAACTCTCTCTATATGTATTAATAAGGAAAAATCTAAAAACCATGATCTTGAGTGAAAAAAAGTCAAAGAACAGATGAGGCACATAATATAATTATCTCCAATTGGAACAAAACAACATTAGTATTGTGTATTGGTTATTGGTATTGATATGTACATAGAGGGATTAAAAAAAGTATTGATTATATGCTGGCTTCATGATGGTGACTATCTTTGGGGACAAGGAAGGAAGGAGAAGGTTGGGATACAGGTGATGGTTAACAGGTTTTGGCTTGACATCTAAATGCGTATACGCTACTTTAAAACTACAAAGAAACATAAAAGATTTTACTTCTATATGGTGGTAATACACGTGTTTATCTTATGATTTTTTGTCTTTATAAAGTTTGTAATCATTAAAAAGGTGGATTTATATTACTAATAGAAACAATGTAACAGTGGTCCCCATTTCCAATCAGATACCAAAGCTGTATTTTTTTAAAAAGGTTTTTAAGCTGCTAGGTTTATTGAACGCTACAAACCATAGGCTTTGAAAGAATTTTGGAAATATAACAGGGTAATGTGTAGATTATCGGATTGGAAAATCTAAAAACAATTGGCTCTTTTCCTACATCAAAGATTTGTATTCGCTAAACTTTTTCTAACAAAGAAATGCACTAAGTGGTGATGGGCTTTTCAAGAATCTTGTACTAACAAAGGGGTGCCTGAGTGGCTCAGTCCGTTAAGCGTCTGCCTTTGGTTCAGGTCATTATCTCATGATTTATGAGTTCAAGCCCCTCGTCAGGCTCTGTGCTGATAGCTCAGAGCCTGGAGCCCTCTGTGTCTCCCTCTCCCTCTGCCCTTCCCCTGCACTTGCTCTCTCTGTCTCAAAAATAAACATTAAAAAACATCTTGTACTAAAAAAAAAGAATCTTGTACTTTGTAGCTTCCAGTAATATGATGGAAAGAAAAGTATAATGCCATTAAAGTGAGGCGGGAATATATATGAAGCTTACTGGGATCAAAGAGTTATTGTAAGAAGGAAAACTCAGCTACCCTACAGCAGGATGGCAGACACTGCTAATGCTTGTAAAAATGGTAGCAAAGGTCTTAGATGTCCAAAAGCTGTATGATCGATGTCTCCTGGGTGCTTCTATAAAAATAGCATGAGGCAGTGAAATGTACTAGAGAAGTGTCTACACCAGTTGATGGTATTTATTATTATTTTACTGTGGTGGTCAACGCCAATTAAAACAGTAACTAAATAGAACATGATGAAATAATTAAATGGTAAAAAAAAAAAAAAAAAAAAGTTGGCCTTTAAGCAAAAGTGGAGGATAAAAGTAAATATTTAGAAAGGTAAATCCGGAGTGGAGAAAAGTTGAACTCTCCAGCATTTCACCATGTGATCTCCCAAGCCTGGAGAGATTTATTGCCTAAGGAGGGACTTTCCTGAGTTGTGATTCTCTACTTCCCACAAGAGGGGATTTCCCCTTTGTTGTAAAGTCCATAGCATTCTGTACCTGTGCGGTTTTATTTACTAGGCCCAAGAGGAAAGGACTGATCCTGTTCACCTCTGTGTAGTACACGGTACCTCCCACCTACTAGGTAGGAATAAATGAATGAATGAAAGAATGAATGAACGAACAAACAAACGAGAGAACAAACACTGCAAAAAATTTAGATGCTTTACAATTTTAAGGTCTCTTTCTCTTTCTGGAGTGGATGGATGAATATATGTTTCAAAAGCACTCAAATAAGCACATGTTGAGTGACAGAATAAGAGGGATTCATGATGTTTGAATTTTTCCTCCTGCAGGAACCAGTTCCCCTGGAGATGCCATTGCCCGTTCCTGGGTCATCTCAGCAGGAAATAACTACAGTATGTGTCCCACAGAGAGTGTTTGGAGCATGGCAGCAGACAGTGGCAGGGCCCAGATGAGCAGTCGGGTCAAAGTAAATATCAGTCCTAATTAGGAGCTCTTGGCCTCCCAATCTGCGCATTGGCCTTGATAGGCAAGCAGCTTTCTGCTCTGTGCTGTCACGGAAAGAGAACTGACCTCTTCGGTAGGAGGTCTTTGCTGCTCTACAGGAACTTCTTTTTTCTTTTTAATTTGGGAGACAGAGAGAGAGACAGCATGAGCAGGGGAGGGTCAGAGAGAGAGGGAGACACAGAATTGGAAGCAGCTTCCAGGCTCTGAGCTAGATGTCAGCACAGAGCCCTGGGCTCGAACCCACGAACCATGAGATCATGACCTGAGCCGAAGACGGACGCCTAACCGACTGAGGCACCCAGGCGCCTCTCCAGGAACTTCTTTAATCAGGCACCACTTCCTTGGCTCCTCTCACTCAGTTGTAGGAGAAGGAATTTACCATCATGTACCGCTGCGCCCTCTTGTGGCCAAAGGAGGAACTCAGCCAAGCGATGTAGAGATGCCGTGACAGTGGCAGAGGGCTCTGTTAAAGAAACTCAGGGACAAATTCCTAGCAGTGCTATTGCTGGGTCATAGGGTAGTTCTAGTTATAATTTCTTGAGGAGCCTCCACACTGTTTTCCAGAGCGGCTGTACCAGTTTACATTCCCACCAACAATGCAAGAGGGTTCCTGTTTCTCCACATCCTCTCCGGCATCTAGTGTCTCCTGATTTGTTCATTTTAGCCACTCTGACTGGCATGAGGCGGAATCTCAGTGTGCCTTTCATTTGTGTTTCCCTGATGGTGAGTGGTGTTGAGCATTTCGTGTGTCTGTTGGCCATCTGGATGTCTTCTTTGGAAAAGTGTCTATTCATGTCTTCTGCCCATTTCTTCCCTGGATTATTTGTTTTTTGGATGTGGAATTTGGTAAGTTCCTTATGAATTTTGAATACTAATCCTTTATCTGACATATCATTTGCAAATATCTTTTCCCATTCCATCGGTTGCCTTTTAGTTTTGTTGATTGTTTCCTTTGCAGTGCAGAAGCTTTTTATCTTGATGAGGTCCCAGTAATTCATTTTTGCTTTTAATTCCCTTGCCTTTGGAGATGTGTCAAGTAAGAAATTGCTTCAGTTAAGGTCAAAGAGGTTGTTGCCTGCTTTCTCTTCTAGCGTTTTGATGGTTTCCTGTGTCACATTCAGGTCCTTCATCCATTTTGAGTTTATTTTTTCATATGGTGTAAGAAAATGGTCTAAACTATTCTTCTATGTGTTGTCCAGTTCTCCCAGCACCATCTGTTAAAGAGACTGCTTTTTTTGCATCGAATACTCTTTCCTGCTTTGTCAAAGATTAATTGGTCATACATTTTTGGATTCAATTCTGGGCTCTCGATTCTATTCCATTGGTCTATGTGTTTTTGTGCCAATACCATACTGTCTTGATGATGACAGCTTTGTAGTAGAGGCTAAAGTCTGGGATTGTGATGCTTCCTGCTTTGGTTTTCTTCTTCAATATTGCTTTGGCTATTTGGGGTCTTTTGTGGTTCCATGCAAATTTTAGGATGTTTGTTCTAGCTGGTGTAATTTTGATTGGGATTGCATTGAATGCATAGATTGCATTGTAACAATATTTATTCTTCCAATCCATGAGCATGGAATGTGTTTCCATTTCTTTGTGTCTTCTTCAATTTCCTTCACAAGGTTTCTATAATTTTCAGCATACAGATCTTTTATATCTTTAATTACAGGAGTGCTGAGACATAGGGGCACATGTACCCCAATGTTTATAGCAGCACTTTCAACAACAGCCAAATTATGGAAAGAGCCTAAATGTCCATCAAGTGAAGAGTGGATAAAGAAGATGTGGTTTATATATACAATGGAATACTACTTGGCAATGAGAAGCAATGAAATCTGGCCATTTGTGGATGGAACTAGAGGATATTAGGCTAAGTGAAATAGGTCAGTCAGAGAAAGATAGATACCGTATGTTTTCAGTCAAATGTGGATCTTGAGAAACTTAACAGAAGATGGGGGGGGGAGAGGGGGGGAAATGTTACAGAGCGGGAGGGGGGCAAACCTTAAGAGACTCTTATTAAATCCAGAGAACACACTGAGGGTTGATGGGGGTTGGGGGAGAGGGGAAAGTGGGTGATGGGCACTGAGGAGGGCACTTGTTGGGATAAGCACTGGGTGTTGTATGGAAACCAACTTGACAATAAGATTTAAAAAAAGAAGAAGAGGAAACCCAGGGAGCCTGCCTCCACCCCGCAAGGACCATTCCACACGGTCAGCTTCTGAGTAGTTATATATGTCACAGGGGAGCAGAGGGACAGACGGGTGGGTTAGGGTTCAAACGAGCTGTGGCTGACAGATTTCTGATTTTCCACAACTGGTCTAACACAGTGGTAGACGTCATGGTATTAGCTGGGGTGAGGGGAGGCTCATACCACGTGTGCATTTAGTGACCCAACGGTTTCAAAATATATTATCATTTGTAGTTAATGACTATGAAATGCTCTGAATTAAGGTATCAGGTTTTGATTCACAATTTTTACACCAAACCATTTCTTCCTTGTTTTGTTCTGTAAAAAATTCTAAGATTTACCTAACTTTGACTGTAAGAACACGAGTCTGAACCAAACAGACGCCATGACAGGCTTTGTTTCCCCTCTAAGCTAGAAGGCCTAAGGTCAGACTCTCCAGAACCATTAGGCGGTTATACGTTACCCGAGGCAAAAGAGACCACTTTGCGGTATCCAATCAGGAAAGCCCAGCTACCTCTCCCCATTCCTAAGGGTGAGACCTGCAGATGGGAACTTTAGATAGGACCTGTTACCTAATGTTAACGTTAACCCCATAGTCACGGCACAAGACCCCGAACTCGCTCTGTAATTGGTTAATTTCAAAGATACCCTAAATGTTGTAATTGGGTCCCGCTGAAAGTAACGAACGCTCTGAACAGTGTGTCTGGTTAGAGCTGCTGCCAATGCTGTTGTACAATGATGATTGGAGGTCACAATCTCCTGTAACGCCCCCTTCCCAAACCCCATGAAATCCCTACGCAGCCCTTGTTCCGGGCTCTCAGCTCGGACCCACTGCGTTGGTGAAGCTGTGAGACCGAACGTAGGCCCGGCGAGCCTGAGCCGTAATAAAACTGCCCTTTGCCCTTACATGCGTGCCTCGGTCTCCCTGGCGGTCCCTGGTTTTGGGGTGATACTGAAATCTTGGGCACTTCATGACTGCATTTGCATTTATCATGCCTGCCTTTAAAATTTTGTATTCATGGTTTTTCTTTTGCCCCTCTCTTCTGAGTCCTGGGAGAACTTTATCTTTGACATCAGTGATACGGTTTTTTGAACTGTCCATTTTTTAAATTATGTTTTAGCTCTTACCAATGCTTCGTATAGTTGTGAGGTTTTGATACTCAACATTGTTCGATTTAGTTATATGCAGTTTTGTTTTTTAGTGGGGGAGAAAAGATTGCTTTTCTAGTAGAAAGTATTTCTGAATACTTCTAACTGCTTACTGCATAATATAAATTAACTAACATTAAAATTGAAATCAGAGGACCAGTATAATAAATAAAAATTTTAATTTACTGTTTAAGTGTGTCATGATATATTTTGCATAGTCTTTTTCTCATCATTTCTTGCACTGTTTTGCAGCAGATTGTTTGGACTTATACATTTATGATTATCCTGTCAAAAATAAATTTAAAAAATAAAAAATAAAAAACATTTTTAAAATTATCCTCTCATTAAATAATAATACATGCAATTAATTTGTGGAATTTTTTATGAGAATTCAATTTTCCAAAGAAATTGACTTTGGGTATTCTTTTCCTGATTTGTTCTCTTTAATTTGAATAGTAAAGGTTTAGGAAGTGTAGTGTTTTGTTACAGTGTTTTAAATGAAAATCATTGTACTTTCTAGGTCTTCTGTTGAGCCATGGAATAAAATGCCAACCCATTCTTGTTAGCTTCAGTCTTATCTTGCAGACCTTTTTTTTTTTTTTTCCTGGAACAATTCTGACTTGATAAGATTTTCTGAAGGAACACGTGCCTCAGAATTATTACTATCCCTTCCAGCAGTGATAGAGCTGGGACATTTATATACCAACCCCCATGGGATAATTCTCCTTTCCTTGTGACCTGCTGCTCACCCCTGGGCAGAGCAATAAAGATTTCACAGCTCGGAGACACAGAGATGCAGATACTAAGAGCCGGACGTTGTGTGACGTTATCTGACGCATACTCTCTGTTTGCTCCTGTTTAAAGGTAGCCGTGGGCGCCTGGGTGGCTCAGTCAGTTGAACATCCAGCTCTTGCTTTCAGCTCTGGTTGTGATCCCAGGGTCATGGGATGGAGCCCGCCTCAGGCTCTGGTCTGAGCACAGAGTGCGTTTAAGATTCTCTCCCTCACTCTCTGTACCTCTCCCCCATGTGCTCTCTAAAATAATTTTTTTAAATAATATTTATTTATTTATTTTTTTAAATGTTGACCTCAACGGATCGAGGACCCAGGGCGGCGAAGGACTGAGAAAAAGAGACAACAGTCTAGGGAGGCACAGGGGACCCCAAGCCAACAGCCTGAGGTCCAGAGCTTTATCTGGCATCATCATGTGCACCTTCACAGACACGTGAACCAACAGTGATCTCCTACAAGAGCTTAGTGAAGTGCGAAGTGTGCCAGCAGCGCACATCTGGTAACACCATTCAGGAGTGGTCTCAGCAGAAGAACAAGGTCCATAGGGGTCTTTTTGGCAGGATGAAACACGGAGGGGAGTGAACCCTCTGTGCTCTTTACTCCTGGTTTCCCTTAGCAGAGCATCCTTACCTGTGCACTAAAGAACAGGCCACATTCCCAAGGGCATTTCACTCAGGTCCTCTCGGGTTATTTTTAACCCTGAGATCCTGAGTTTTCCCCGAGATCGTGGAGCCTGAATGAATATGCACCTGTGGTGCTCTGTTTCCCACATAAACATACCTGTGAGCAAGTAGACAAACAGGGCTGCTGCCTATCTACTAGGTTTACATTCCAGTAGGGGCGAAAAAATAAATTTTTCTAAGTAAAGGGGGGTGGAAATGAGATAATTTCATATTGTGATAAATACTGGGAAATTAATAAATAGGTAATATAATAGTTACTTAGGAGATACTTTGGGTACAGTTGTTATGAAAAGTGTCCTAGAGATAATAACATTAGAGCTTAGATGGTAAAAATCCAGTGTGGAAGAATATTCTAAGCAGAGAGTTAGTTATTCTAAAGACTTTGAAATGAGACAGAGCTTGGAATGTTCCAAGAACAGAAAGGAGCCTGGTGTGGGTGAAGCTTAGTAAGTAAGAGGGAAAGTGGTCCACTGAAGGGTCTTAACCATGAATTACATCTTGAAAAGATTTCCACTTGTAGAAAATGGGTTGGGGTGAACCCCCAGTGAAATTGGGGAAACCAATTGCTACTGCAGCAACCCAGGGTAAGGAAACCAGTGGCTTTAGAAATGCTTTGGGAGGAACGAAGAGGATGGACAGCTTGAGGTCTATTTGGGAGGTAAAAATAGGACTTACTGATGTAAGTGAAGAGGAAAAGAAGTTCTCAAAAATGACTCCTAGGTTTGCAGCTTGTGTTATTGAGAAGTTGGTCATGCCACACAGGAGCATGGGGAGGCCTACGGAATCAAGAATTGTTTTGGATACATTAAATTTGAGATGTCTTTTTAATAAGTTGAGATGAAAAGCAGATTAGTTATATATGATTTTAGAGATAACAGATACTTTTGCCATTTCAGACCACATTTGTTGGATTAATGAACTTTGTTTTTGACTCTCACAACTCAGCCATTCCACACTTTCAAATTCATATATTTGCATTCTTTCTTACATTTAAATCCACTGAGTTCTTGAATTTTTTAATTTTTTAATTTTTAAAAAATTTTATATAGAGAGAGTATGAATGGAGGAGAGAGAGAGAGAGAGAGAGAGAGAGAGAGAGAGAGAGAGAGAGAGAGAGAGAGAATCCTAAGCAGACTCCACCCGCAGCATGTAGCCTGATGGGGGGCTCCATCCCACAACCCTGGGATCATGACCAAAGCTGAAATTGAGTCAGACACAACCGCCTGAGCCAACCAGGTGCCCTGGGAGTCCTTGCATTTCTCCACTAGCAGACTGAGCACTGCCTCTAATCGGAGCCAACATCCATGACTTCACTTCAAAAGAAAATAAATCAAAAATTGAGTTTTCATTTCACCCTTTAAAGAACACAAGTGATTTGAGTATTTTTATAAATCATTCTCAGTAACTTATTGACTTTCCCTATCTCTCAAATACCATGAAACTTTCTCATTAAACTACCTTGAAATATTTCCAGTTTTACAGTGATGGATTTGCTATGGTTTGAATGTTTGTGTCGCTCCAAAATTCATATGTTGAAATCTTACCCCCCAAGGGGATGTTATTGGGAGGCGAGGCCTTTGGGAGGTGATTCGTGTCACTAGAGCAGAGCCATCATGATTGAGATTAGTGCTTTTATAAAAGAGACCCCAGAGCGTTGACTTCTGGGGTCTTCCATGTCTGCCATGGCAGCGGGCTGCAACCCAGAAGGCTTTCCTCAGAGCCCAGCCCTGCTGGCCCCTGATCTTGAATTTCCAGTCTCCAGAACTGTGAGCAATACATTTCTACTGTTCACAGGTCACCCAGTCTATGGTGTTTTATTAAAGCAGCCTGGCTAGACAAAAATAAGTTTGTGAATATATGTTTTTAGCCTATTATCATAATTAAAATCTCTTGAAATTGAAGTTGTACTTCATTAAGTTTCAAAAAAAAAAAATCCAAGCCACATAGTATATGCTGTTTTTGTGTTTGCTGATTCTCTTGGGCCTCACATATTATTCTTCATTATCAACACAAAATTTTCTGAAAAGGCATCAGATTTTCAATGTGACACTATTTTGTTTTTTTAAGTTTCTTTATTTATTTTGGGGGGTGGAGGCGGCAGGAGAGGGAGAGAGAGAGAAACCCTAGCAGGCTCCACACCATCAGCACAGATCCCAAACATAGTGCTTGAACTACCAACTGCAAGATCTTGATCTAAGCCGAAGTCAAGAGTCAGATGCTCAACCAACTGAGCCACCCATGTGCCCCTATGTGACATTATTTTATTGACGGTTTTAGTTACTAAGAGGCTGATAAAGAAGTGAGCTTTTTTTCAGCCCGTTGACGGCAGCGCCCGACGCAGTGTGTGCAAGAACTGAAGAACATGCTGTCCAGCATGTAGGTCCTGTGACCTCGGAAGGAGCACGATCGGTTACACAGAGCAGCCAATCCTCCATTGGCACTTATTTCTCATCAAGCCAAGCTTTTACAGCAGCAAAAGATAAATATTCCAGTACAGTCAGCTTCTAAAAATGTTGAAAACAACATCTCTTTCTTGCGATTTGCACTTCTAATTGAAGTAACAAATATTGCCATTAGAAGGGTTTTATTGTTAGTAACTGATTTCATCTACTTGAATAGAAAATTTGCTCACATTATTGATTAATTAGCTGCTCTTCAGCACTAACAGATATTGACGTATCTTTGGTGGGGAGCTGCAAAGATC
>NC_043715.1:42989876-42995168 GCF_006229205.1 Suricata suricatta | reverse complement strand
CCCCCCCCCCCCCCCCCCCCCAGCGCTACAGACAGCCATTCTGAGCTTTCTTACCGATCCCTTAGGTGCTGTGTTGAATTTGCAGTTTTGGTTTCAGCTCCCGCCGGTCTCCCATTATTTACTTGACCCTGTTTCTTAGCAACCTACCTAGGTCAGCTGCCTTGCTTCCCGCCTTGAACTTCATATAAGGTGTGTGTGTTCTTTCAATAAACTGAGGCTTGATCAGAGATTTTGTCTTGCCTCCATCCTCTGTGCCCCCTGCCCCCTAATTCGCACTCCCTCCCTCAGGACCTGCGTCGACTGACCTGCGGGCCGGGTCAATCTTTGAATTGAATCATTGCTCAATAGTAGTGCTTTTAAAATACTGAAAAAAGGCATGCCTGCATGGTTCAGTCGGTTAAGCATTCAGCTCTTGGGATCAGCTCAGGTCATGATCTCACGGTTCCAGGGATTGAGCCCTGCGTCAGGCTCCTGCTGGCAGCACAGAGCCTGCTTGGGATTCTCACTCTGTCCCTCTTTCTTTGCCCACTCCCCTGCCTGTGCATGCTCTCTCTCTCTCTCAAAATAAATAAATAAACTTAAAAAAAATAAAGCCATCCTTACTAAACAAGTTCTCTAGTAGTAACTCACTGAATTGAAAGGTAACTGTGGTTTGGTTCCAAAATAGGAATGTTATGGTATGAAGATCACAGACTAAAACGGGGAAGACCACAGTTTCTGGTGTAAGAGCTACTCATTATTAGCTCTAGAAAAATCCATTTAACCTGCCTGAGTTATAATAAACTACAACAGGAAAATCTTTCTAATAGTGTTGTGAAGATGAGGAATGATACGTAAAGGGTATGTGGATGGTAGTTATTATTGGTTTAAAAAACATAATAGCAGATATGAAAAAATACAAAAGGGATGTGGACTGAAGACAACAAAACGGACCTCCAAAGTGGAGCCCATAAAGGCGGCGTTTTTCTAGTTCACCTTGTTCGTCTGGCCCAACCTCGGGCTCGGTCCTTCATCCCTGTCACGTTTTGTTCACCTCGCTTAGACTCAACACTCTGTCACTGTTTGTCACGTTCTTGCACACACTCTACCTCCATAGAGTTTCTTCCAACTCTAGTGAAACCCAGCTCCTGGAGCCCGTGCTTACATGTGGCCAGAGAAAAACACACAACCATATCGAAATCTATGACCATCAATCTTAAGGGGAGCCAGCAATTCTACCGCCAGAAAATTTAACAATAAAAGACTAAGGGAAAACTCTGGAGATACATTTCACATAGTTTGCTCTAGAATTGCTGATGCAGCTGGCTGGCTCAGTTGGTTGAGCCTCTGGCTCGTGGTGTCAGTCCAGGTCATGATCTCACAGTTTGTGGTACTGAGCCTGTGGCGTCTCCCTAGGATTCTTTCTCTTTCCCTCTCTCTGCCCCTCTACCTGCTCTCTAAATAAATAGATTAATTAGTTAGTTAATTAAAAAATAAACTTTGTAATTGTTTATGTTCTCCCTCTAACTCTGGTCAATGGACCAATCTCAAAGGCCTTAGCCCTGTATCAATAAACGAATGAGGGAATGTCAATTACATGCTGCAAGTCAAAATATGTTTTTTTTAATTTATTATTTTTTGAGAGAGTGAGAAAGAGAGAACCCCAAGCAGGCTCCACTCAATCAGCACAGAGCCCCTGATGTGTGGCTTGCACTCATGAATTGTGAGATCATGACCTGAGTTGAAATCAAGAGTTGGACTGATTAACCAACTGAGCCACCCAGGCAACCCCAAGATAAATTTAATATGTCTTTCTGTAGGATCTTCCAAGGAGACCCAATGACTGATGACAATTATCATACATTGTTAGGAACAATATATATTATCAGCTTTAACTAGTTTTAAATCCTTTGGCCCAGAAAGCCCACATCTGTAGTCAATGGTAAAGATTGGTATCAATAAACCATGTTTCAGAGTGATAATTTTGAAAATAACAAAATGGAAAGCAACTGTATAATGTATAATGGTACACATATTCGGAATTACATCAAGATGCTCAACAACAAAAAGACAACCAAGTTAAAAATGGGCAAAGGACTAAAGTAGACACTTCTCCAAAGAAGGCTCTCAAATGGCTAACAAGTACATAAAAAGATGTTCAACATTATTAGTCATTAAGGAAATGGAAATCAAAAGCACAATGGGTACCACTTCAAAACTACTAGGATGGGGATGCCTGGGGGGTTCAGTCGGTTAAGTGTCCAACTTTGGCTCAGGTCATGATCTCACAGTTTGTGGGTTTGAGCCCCGCATCGGGCTCTGTGCTGACAGCTCAGAGCCTGGAGCCTGCTTCAGATTCTGTGTCTCCCTCTCTCTCTGCCCCTCCCTTGTTCGCACTCTGTCTCAAAAATAAATAACATTAAAAAAATAAAAATAAGAAACCTATTAGGATGGCTAGAATAAAAATCAAAACCAGGAAAGAAAAGTGCTGGTAAGGATACAGAGGAACAGGAACCCTTGTTTGTGGGAGTGCAAAATGGGGTAGCTGCTCTAGAAGACAGTGGTTTCTCACAAAGTTAAATATAGGGGTGCCTGAGTGGCTCAGTCGGTTAAGCATCTGACTCTTGATTTCAGCTCAGGTAATGATCTCATGGTTCATGAGATCAAGCCCCTTGTCAGGCTCTGTGCTGACAGCATGGAGCCTGCTTGTAATTCTCTCTCCCTCTCTCTGCCTCTCCCCTGCTTTGTGCACCATGGTCTCCCTCTCAAGATGAATAAACATTAAAAAAAAGAAAAAGAAGTTAAACATAACGTTACCATATGACCCAGCAACTTCATTCCTAATTACATATCCCAGAGAAATGAAAACACACAGAAATCTGTCTACAGAGGCACCTGGGTGACTGAGTCAGTTAAGCATCCGACTTCAGCTCAGGTCATGATCTCATGGTTCATGGGTTTGAGCCCCACGTTGGGCTCTGTGCTGACTGTTAGGGCCCAGTAGGCAAAAAAAAAAAAACAACCCCTCAAACAATATTTGGCCTCCTGGGCTGCACATGTGGCTTCTGTTCATCCTATGATTTTCTCATTGCTTTGCAAAGAGGCACATACTTTTGGGCTTTGAATCAATTTGGGTCAGTCAGTGACCTTCCCTTACTTTGTTTTCTAGCTCTTTGTCTGCTGTTGGGAGTGAACACAATCCTCTGCCAAAGATTTGCTTGTTAATGGATGAGCATCCTACCCTTGAATAACTGATGAAGGGCCTTAAGGAATGTATATCTCCTCATAGAATTCTTCAGGTTTATCTTATGCTTAAAACCAGACTATTATTAGGGAATTCCTCTCTTGTAATGACTTGATTGTTCCTGTTATTTACTACTGTCCTGATAAGAATGACCTTTTCCGGAGCATCTTTACTTCAAGGACCTTGAACGATGTAATCATTGGAGAAAAAAAAATGTAACCACCCATGATATATAAGACAGTGACTATCTCAGTAAAGGTGTGGTATTACCACCATTCATGTTGTCTGTCTTATCTGATTTGTCTGACTTCTTTCCTATAGATATTGCGCCAACACCAACCCCCTACTCAGGGACCTTTTGACTGAAGTGCGTGGGCTGGTCCCCCGCACTGACAGCTTGGAGCCTGGAGCCTGGAGCCTGCTACAGATTCTGTGTTTCCCTCTCTCTCTGCTCCCCCCTGTTCTCTCTCTCTCTCTCTCAAAAATAAACATTAAAAAAATAATTAAAAAAATAAACTTGTACACAAATGTTATAGCAGCATTATTCTTAATAGTAAAAAAGTAGAAACACCCTAAACATCCAACGACAGCTGAACAGATAAATTGTGGTACATACATACATTGAAATATTATTTAGCCAGGTACTGATGAGGTACTGATACATGGTGCAATTGAATAAACCTTGAAGATATCAAGCTGAGTTAAAGAAACCAGACACAAAAAGCCACATATTATATAATTCCATTTATATGAAATGTCCAGAATAGGCAAATACATACACAGAGAGACCAGACTGGTGGGTGCCAGGGAAGGGAGGAGGGAAGGAATGGGGAGTGGTGACATATGGGTATGGAGTGTTCTGGAGTGATGAAAAAGTTTTGAAACTAGAAAGAGGTGATAGTCTACAACAGTATGAAAGCACTAAGTGCTATTAAATTGTATACTTTAAAATGGTAAATAGGTAATTGTATGTAATGTGAACTTTGCCTCAATTAGAAATAAGAAAAAAGCCCTTTACCCAAAAGTATAAGTGTTCTATGGAAAAAATATAAAATTGAACATACCCTGTGATTAATTAAAACAAGTTAAAAATTTATTCATTTTTGAGAGACAGAGCATGAGTTGGGGAGGGGCAGAGAAAGACGGAGATACAGAATTTGAAGCAGGTTCCAGGCTCAGAGCTGTTGGCACAGAGCCTGATGCGGACTCAAACCCATGAAACTGTGAGATCATGACCTGAGCCAAAACCCAGAGCCACATAAATGGTGCACACATTCTCAAAGATCCCCCAAAGCACTACCACACTGTCATATAAATCCCAGAGACAGTATGGAGATACATAAGAAAAACATCTTTGTTTTTAAGGGGGGGGGGCGCCTGGATGGTTCAGTAGGTTAAGCAAGGGTCTCTGATCTCAGCTCAGGTCATGATCTTACAGTTGGTAGAATTGAGCCCCACCTTGCACAGAGCCTGCTTGGGATTCTAGCTCTCCCTCTCCCTCTGACCCTCCCCCACTCAGACTATCTCTCTCAAAATAAATAAATTTAAGGGGAAAAAAAGAGTGACTCTAGATCTTATTTAAAAAAAGGGGGGGGGGTACTGGGCTGGCTCAGTTGGTAGAGCATGTGACTTTTGGTTTCCGGATTGTGAGTTTAAGCCTTCCTTAGGGCACAGAGACTATTTAAAAACAAAATCTTAAAACTAAAACAAAACCAACAACCAGGTATGGAGATATGCTTATGCCATCTCCACCTCCCTTCACCGCCAAACTCTTACCAGAATAAGCAACACAAACGGTCACGCAGTCACATACAATCGCATTCACACAGCCCTACTACTACACTATTAGCTGGACTGCACAGATATCAGGGCACCTCCAAGGCACCGTCAGTACCATAGACAAGGCACACACACAGCCACGCAGCGCGGTTCACGTTGTCACAAGCGGTCACAACCCTGCAAGAGTCCCAGCCAGCCGGTATCCCGCTCCCGGCTCCGCTCCTCGGCGCGCCCCTGGAGAGGCCGGCCCCGGCCCCGGGCCCCCGCACCCAGCGCCTCTCGGAGGTCGG
>NC_043715.1:42968941-42989776 GCF_006229205.1 Suricata suricatta | reverse complement strand
GCTGGGCCGCCGCAGCCGCCGGCCCGCAGCCCGGCCCCTAGGCGCCGGAACTAGGACGCCCGCAGCCTCGGGCACAGCGGTTTCTAGGTCCTGCGGCCGCCGCCGAGGCCTGGACCGCCCCAAGGTGGGCGGTCGATGCACCGGCGACTCGAGGCGCCCTGATGTGCGGGACCTCAGGGGACCCGGAGTTCAGTTACCCTGCGCGATTTGGCCCAAACACGAACTGGGGCAGGGGGTGGCCTCAAGGAGAAGGTCCCGGGAAACGTAGGGCTAGATGTCTCCTAGAGGCGCGGTGGACCGCGCGAACTGTAGTCGCGAGTGGCGCCAGCCTCGCCCCCTGGCAGAGCTCCTCTGCCCACGACTTGCCACCCTGCCGTGGCTGTCCCTGCGCAGAGCGGGCTCCTCCGCCCGGAACCGAGCCTCTGCCGTAGGCTGGGATCGCTCCGCGCCCCTTGGACCAGAATCTGTGAGCAGCAGGGATGGTGCCAGGCCAGGGGGAGGGGAAAGGCCACGCAGCGCCAAACTGGCTGTGGTCCGGGGACTGGAGTCAGCGGCCAGACGGATTCAAAGAAGAGTGTGGCATCCTTAGCGACAGAGCGGAGGATTCTGTGTGAGGACGGATACGTGACTCCTGTCAGGGCAAGGTGGAAGGCTGCGGCTCCTCCGGTGAGTCAGAAACTCGAAAGAAACCAAACGGAAGCGCCCGGCTGGCTCAGTGTAGCGTCGGACTCTTGATCTAGGTAGAGATTGTGAGTTCGAGCCCCACACTGGGTTTAAAGATTACCTTTTTTTTTTTTTTTTAAGAAGTAAACCACAAAGTCAGTTAAGAAAACTAGAATTTCAGAAGTTTTCTAGCCATTGAACAGGATAACAGGAATTTGAGAAGAGAGAACAGAGGAAATAAAATAGTGAGAATTATTAATACAAGAATATATCCTAAAATTGACAGACAGGAGTCTGATGAAAGTACAGTGAATGAAAGCATATAAAATGTAATGATAAATGTCAATATGATAAAAGCATCAGTGAATGAAAAAGATCTCTTCTAAGATATGTAATATGACAGTATCAAAGCATCAGGGAAGGCTGACTTCTACTACTAGCCAGCCTAGAATAAAGCCCTTACAGAGTTATCTCTCCCACTAACAACAACTTAACGCTCTGGACCAGACACAAAAAGGAACTACCCAAGAACTCAGGAATGTAAACAATAGCAAGTGGAGGAGGGTCAGATAAAAACAAAAAGGATGAACACAATAAAGGTTCCCTGCTGGCTTGGTGGTAGCACATGTGACTCTTGATCACAGGGTTGTGAGTTCTAAGCCCCACCTTGGAGAGAGGGCTTATTAAAAAAAAAAAAAAGAAAAAAAAAAAAGAGTGGCTCCTCAACTCAGGTCATGATCTCATGGTTCATGGGTTCAAGCCCCACATCAAGCTCCATGCTGACAGTGCAAGCCTGCTTGGGATTCTCTCTCTCCCTCTAATAAAAAATAAAAATAAAACTTAAAAATGTAAGAAAGAAATCGATTGCATTTAACATAAGAATGGATAATATGGAGGTATGTTTTCTGGAGTATTTATCTTTTTATCCCTTGGCTTTGACTGGAAGGAGGGCATGTCCCCAGAACTGCACTGGTGCAAACAGCAAAAGCTCTGAGAAACCCCTTGTCTAGCCAGAGGACTAGAAAAAGAGGCTCCTGAATGGGGGGTAGGGAAGTGCGGGAGTGAAATTTCCACTTTTTTCCCCCTCATCCCCTTTTTTCTCTCCTGACTTCGCACCAACACCAGTGCCGGTCATGAGGCTGCCCTGCCACTAGAGCAGTGTCAACAGAACCAAGAAAAGAAGCTCATAGGGTCCAAATTCTATATATGTCTCTACGTTTGACATTTCACCACAAAAGAGTTGTGTGACAGCTTGGGGAAGGTGGGCCACCCAAACTTTGACAGAAACCCACTCTTTCTAAACAGAGGACTGGCAAAGAAGACCCCTGGCAGTCACAGATACAGGGAAAATCCTGGATGAGCGATCTAGAGAGGATCCCCTAACTCTGTGAATGAACCGGCACAAGATCTACACTCACCATCAAGATGTACATGAGTGTTAGACTTTAGCATAATAAAGGCTCTGAGAAGTGATCTGTGATACCAACCATTATATAAAGTCCTAGACTGACCTCAGAGTGGCACGTGGGTGGGCATGCCCAAAGCAGTATAGCAAAGCCTTTGAAAACTGATATTGAACCCATGGCCCATAGAATGTTAAACATAAATTTCAGCCAAACCTAACTGGGCAATATTATATGTATATTGGGGTAACTATATATAATATGGTAATATTACATATATATGTAAAATCCAGATGATTTTATCAGAGTCTTAGCAAATAATATTAAAATATTAAAAATGTCCAGGATATAATCCAAAATTACTTGATACACAAAGAACCAGGAAAATGTAGTCTATTGTCAAGGGGAAAGAAGATCAACAGATGCCCAAGTCAAGATTGCTCAAATGTTAGAATTATCAGACAAAGACTATAAGAAGTTATCACACTATGCTACGTAGTGTGCTGGGTGAGGAAATAGAGTAGAAAAAGCCAGGTCAATGCCATGACACAATTTGGGACCCAGCTCCCATCTCTTCCGAAGACCTCAATTGCCTCTTTTTTTAGACACTCAAGAATAAGGAATTTTAGGGGCGCCTGGGTGGCTGAGTCAGTTAAGCATCTGGCTTTGGTTCAGGTCATGATCTCACGGTTTCTGAGTTTGAGCCCTGCGTCAGGCTCTGTGCTGACAGCTCAGAGCCTGGAGCCTGCTTCAGATTCTGTGTCTCCCTCTCTCTGACCCTCCCCTGCTCACAATGTCTCTCAAAAATAAATGAAAACAAAAAAGGAATTTTAAGATGACAAAAATGATCATGAATTGACACTGACTTGGCTTTGCTCCAATTTTATTTTTTATTTTGAAATTTTATTATTTATGTTGAAAGAGAGTGAGCAAGAGCAGGGGAGAGGCAGAAAGAGAATCCTGTGCTGACAGCATGATGCCCAACGTGGGGCTTGAACTCAGGAACCGTGAGATCATGACCTGAGCAAAATTAAAGAGTCAGTTTGCTTAACTGACTGAGCCACCCAGGCACCTCTGCTCCAGCAATTTAAAAAATATCTGGTGAATTTTTAAGGAATGTGATTCCTTCTACTTAGAGTTTTAAAAGGTTAGACTCTTTTAAGCTTCCTGGTGAATTCAAAATTTTACCATCCTATGCAGGCTCCATGTTCATCTTGGAGCTTGACCTGGGGATCATTACTTGAGCCAAAACCAAGAGTCAGACACTAAACAACTGACTGAGCCACCCAGGCGCCCCCTTTTTTTTTCTTTCTTTTTTAATGTTTGAGAGAGGGATAGAGAGAGCACGAGTTGGGGAGGGGCAAAGAGGGACAGAAAGAGATAATCACAAGCAGGTGTCACACTGCCAGGACAGAGCCTGATGTGGGGTTTGAACCCATGAACTAGGATCATGACCTGAGCTGAAACCAAGAGTTGAATGTTTACCCAACTGAGCCACCCAGGTATTCTGATATTCTCCTTCCTCCGTTATAGATTGGCCTTTTGTTCCTCTCAATGGCTCCTAAACGTTGCAGTGTCAAGTCTGCAAACTAAGCTTGTCTTCTCTAAACATATATTCCCCCTGAGTAATCTGATCCTATACCCTATCATTAATACTATCCTTTCAGGCTTAGGATTCCAAAGTGAGTTGCCGCCTCTTCTTATTTCCACTTAGAGTTGTCAAGTAAGCTTTTCAAATCTAATGTCCCCCAAGTGAAGGTTTGGGAAGTTGAGTGGTTTTTAATTTTTTTTTTGAGAGACAGAGACAGCATGAGCAGGGAAGGGTCAGAGAGAGAAAGGGAGAAACAGAATCTGAAACAGGCTCCAGGCTCTGAGCTAGCTGCCAGCACAGGGATCAATGCAGGGCTCGAACCCAGGAACCGTGAGATCATGACCTGAGCCAAAGCCTAACTGACTGAGCCACCCAGGGGCACCTGAATGGTTTATTTTAAATGGAACAACCGGCTGGGGGGGTGGGGGGCAGGTGCCTGGGGGGCTGTCAATTGAATGTCTGACTTCCACTCAGGTCATGATTTCACAGTTCATGGGTTTGAATCCCATATTGGGCTCTGTGCTGACAGCTCAGAGCCTGGAGCCTGCTTCAGATTGTGTCTCCTCTCTGTGCTCCTACCCTGCTCACATCCTGTCTCTCTCTCTCAAGAATAAATAAAAATTAAAAAATTAAAAAAGTAGGCTCCATACTGTCAGTGCAGAACCTGATATGGGTGGGCCTCGATCTCAGGAACAGTGAGATCATGACCTGAGTCGAAATCAAGAGGCAGATGCTTAACTGACTGAACCACTCAGGAATCCCCCAAAACTTAAATTTTAATGCGTAGTCTGTTCTTCTGGAAATGGACAGGACAGGGAAACTGATATTCCAAAATCAGTTTATCTGAAAAACAATGTTATATTATAGTTTGAGAACTAAAAGTTCTCAAAAATTTCTAAGCTCAAATGATATTGCAAAATAATGTTAGAAATGTAGACAGACCATATAGTGAATACCATTAACATGTAAAAACAAAACAGATTCAAATTATGTGATCATTTTTAATTTTAATAAAATAGATAATTTCATATTACATAGAGAGCAAGTTCATCCACTCATCATTGATAAAATTTTAGAAATATTTTCTATAAAAAGTTTAGTACTTGATTGGGAATGAATCCATTAGAACATGATTTCTATAGGTACAGTGTTCCCATCCTCACCCCATTCTTATTAATTTTGAGAAAATTTAAAAATACAGAAAAGTACAAAAAATAAGACGAGATATCCATATACCACAATCAGAATTATCCAGTATTTTGATATATTTACTAGCAGTCTTTAGTTTTTAAGAGAAATGGATATTTATATATAAAAATGAAATCCCCTTTAAAGAGTCCCCATTCCCTCCCGCCCCTCCCACACTCACCCCTTCCCCGCTCCACTCTTCACAAGCCACCACTACCAAGAGTTTGGTCTGTATCCTTCCAATCCATTTCAGAAACATTTTAAAAACATACATACATATATGTATCCATACCAATACATAGTACTGAATTTTGTGAGTAAAGTTTTAGTTAAAATTTACAAAAATGAATTGTAATATACGTTATTCTGCAACTTCATTTTCCCCCTTCAACATGATTTTTGAGATTTTCCTCTGTAATACATATAGATCTCATGTGTTAAATTTTACAGATATACAGTATTCCGTCATAAGTATTTTCCATTTTGTTCCTGATGGACATTTGTTTCCAACTTATGGCTAACTACAAATCATGCCACAGTAAGCAGACTGGTACATTATTTCCTAAGCATACAAATTCAGAGAAGAATTCTTGAGCTTATTATAAGGAATGTCTCCCTACTCCCAAGGTCATAACCATTTCAGTACACAGCTTTTTCGTATTCTTTTTTATCCTCTTGGTTCTTACCTCTGTTTATAGTTCATGGTCTGTTTTATTCCTTAGAGAACAAATTACCTCCAATAACTTTTTACATAGTCCCATTATCTTCTCACCTCCTATTGCCATTTCAATCATATTCTAAATTCTAATAGATGCATAGGTGTTTCCAGAATCTCTTGTGTTCTACTAAATCAATACCATAAAAGTCTCTTTCTTTCCAATACTTAAAAACTTATTTTTTTATTATATTGAAGATCTCCAGATAAATGCAGACAGCGATAAGAAGCATGATTAGTGGAAATGCGTCTAAAGTTTCAGCATTACCTGGGCCATCAGCTTTTTTGGGGGCCCAGGATTTTTATCATTTAAATGTCTTTCTTTTCAGTATGAATTCCATGGTGTCCAGTAAGTTTTTAGCTTTTGTTTTCCTCATTAGTGATACTTTCTTTCAGTATGATCATTTCTGATGTGCTGTGAGGCTTAAATTCCTGATGAAGGCTTTCTAATGTTTAAGATATTTACAGGGTTTTTAATGAGTATGAATTTTCTGGTGTCTAATATGGTGGGACTTCTGGCTAAAAGCTTTCCCACATTCACTACATTGATAAGGCTTCTTACCTGTGTGTATTCTCAAATGCAGAGCAAGGGTTGAGAACTGAGAGAAGGCTTTCCCACACTCGTTACAGCCATAGGGCTTCTCACCTGTATGGCTCCTCACATGCACAGTAAGAGAGGAGCTCTGAGAGAAGGCTTTCCCACATACGTTGCATTCGTAAGGTTTGTCACCTGAATGAATTCTCACGTGTACAATAAGTGATGTTCGTTGAGAGAAGGCTTTTCCACATTCATTACATTCATAGGGTTTCTCTCCAGTGTGAATGTTTTGATGTTTTATGAGGTACTTCTTCTGGCCAAAAGCTGTTCCACATTCATTACATTTAAAGGGTTTCTCTCCAATATGAATTTTCTCATGCTCGGTAAGGTTAGACTTGCCGCTGAAGGTTTTTCCACATTCCTTACACACAAAAGGCTTCTCTCCCGTGTGAGTTCTCTGGTGTCTGATGAGGTTTGACTTCTGAATGAAAGCTTTCCCACAATCCTTACACTCAAAAGGTTTCTCTCCAGTGTGAATTTTCTGATGGGTGAGAAGATTTTCCTTCTGGCTGAAGGATTTTCCGCACTCATTACATTCAAAAAGCTTCTCTCCAGTGTGGGTGTTCTGATGTTTAATAACATATTGTTTCTGGCTAAACGCTTTTCCACATTCATTACATTCAAAAGGCTTCTCTCTATTATGAAAATGCTCATGCTCGGTGAGATTTGATTTGTGGCTGAAGACTTTCCCACATACCTTACAGGCAAAGGGGTTTCCCCCACTACAAATTTTCTGCTGACTGAGGTGTGACATCTGAATGGAAGCTTTCCCACATTCACAAGGTTTCTCTCCAGTATGAACTTTTTGATGAATGAGGATTTACTTTCGGCTGAAGGGACTCCCACATTCCTTACACGTGTGGGGACTCTCTGTATAGGGCCTTTCAAATGCAGAGGAAAGGATAAAGTTCGAGAGAAAACTTTATCATACTCAGAACATTAAAAGCTTTCTGTCCAAGTATAAATTTTCTAATGCTCAACGAAGTTTTGTTATATTCACTGTTTCTCTCCAGTAAAAATTCCCTTCTGCTCAATGAGATCTGTCATCCAGCTAAAGGCTCTTCAAGAACAGGCTTTCTCTTACGCCTGACTTCTACATTGAAGTGTGGTGTGACAGGAGTGAAAGTTTTCCCACATTCAGTAAATTCATAGGGTTTCTCTACAGGGTCAAATGGATTTAACTGAAGACATTTCCACACTGACTTACATTTAAAGGGATTATCAGCATAAGGAGAAAGAGGCGGCAGGATTTTTCAACTAATTAAATTGGTGATTCTCTCCCACACAACTTCCCTCACAATTAAGTCTGAATTGCGTTTCAAACTCTTTCCAGGTAAGTTGAAAAGGTGTTGGCTTAAAGATAAAAGGTCTGAGATCAGAGGACGTGTCTTTCCAATTTTCTTATTTCACTGCTTTTTCCCTCAGTCTGTACTTTACTGGAGATGGATGCAACTTGCCTCTCAGGTCCTGTTGCCTCTACTTGCTCATCATCTTCTCAGGCTTCTTCTAAAATGGGGCACAAAGAATCACCATTTAATGGAGTTAATGTTATAAAGTGCTCAGTACTGTGCCTGACAAATGATAAGCACTCAATAATGTTAGCTTTATATTCTCATTATTTATATAATTTATTACTAGTCATAAAATTGTGGATGGTGTTTTGGGATGAACTTTGGAAGCCCATCTCACCGTAAGATAAGAGCCTCATGAACAATGTCACCGAGTTACTTCTGAGAAGAAAACCCTTGTGGAGGTATCTTCATAGAAAATTAACATGCATGGGCACACAAAGCTTAAGAATTACACTTGAAAAATAATCTTTCCCATTAATTAGCTCAGCAAATTGAATGTCACAAACAACAAAGACTTAATAAGTAGAATAAAAAGATGACATAAAATTGAGAAAGTCTTCCAGGATGCCTAAGAAAAGGGAAGGAATTAACCAACAACTCCTTTGTTCCAAAATCTCATTAAAAAGAAAAGGGTACAAGCTCACAAGAAAAAAGGGTAGGATCAGAGACATCAGTGTACACAGACACTAACACATTTTGCAATAACATAAACGCACACAGAATATTTGCAACACAGCAGAGCTGAGGAAGTTCAGGTATGTAAAGAAGCTACAGAAGATGATGCAGATGTCAAGCAAGCCAATTTACGGCACAAAACATCAGGCAGACTCAGGAAATGGGAGGGAATCAAGTACCTCAAAAGAAGGAATAAAGGATGATAGCTGAAAAAAAGGTCACTGTAAGTTGCAACTGGAGCACTGTCTCCCAGCCAGGAGGACGACGGACCTCTCCTTTGTATGAATGGAAATTATTCTTTGCAGAAATTTATTGAGAGAAGCTCCAGACTCCAGGGCACCCAGCAAATGAGAGGACCAGAGAGAAGTGCTACACAGAAATCAATGGGACTAAATGTATGCATAATATGGTGGAACGTCCAAGATATTCTACAGCTGATGCCAAAAAATGTTGTCAACCAGGTAACTACACATGTGAGCAGGATATGAAAGGCTCCTTCTCTGGAGAATCTGAAAGGCCCATGAAAAACCTCAGTAGGATACCCTTCCAAGATGGTTATTTGTCACTTGCACTCATTTTTTTGGTTGTTGTTTAAGCTAAAATAACGGACCTGGCCGCCAGGGGCTCAAACTCACAACCCTGAGATCAAGAGTTGCATGCTCACCAATTAAGCCAGCCAGGCATTTATTTTCCAAGAAAAAGAAAAAGAGACACACACGTGCGTGCGCGCGCACGCACACGCACACACACACACACACACACACACACACACACACACACACAGAATCTAAAGCAGGCTCCAGGCCGTGAGCTGTTAGTGCAGAGCCTGACGGGGGGCTAGAACACACAAGCCATGAGATCACGACCTGAGCCAAAGTCAGATGCTTAACTGACTGAGCCATCCAGGAGCCCCACTTTTTCTTTAAACTTTTATTTGCATGATTTTATGCAGAATTTACTCCCCAGCCATTAAGTTTTTGTTTCTTCAGGGCTATCTTTTTCTTTTTTCTTTTAAGTTTATTCACTTTGAGAAAGAGAGAATGAGGACTTGAAGGGCAGAGAGAGGGAGAGAGAATCCCAAGCAGGCTCAAGCCATCAGCACAGAGCCCAATGTGAGGCTCACTCTCACGAACCATGGGATCACGATCTGAGTAGAAATCAAAAGCTGGACGCTCAACCGACTGTCACCTAGGCGCCCTGGGACATCTGTTTCTTCTGTGCAACCTACTCTTCTGGTTTAGGAACAATTTGCTCTTCTTCAGTGAGGATCATCTCACTGTGGCAGGGAGAGCTCATGCATGGGTTAATCCAACCATGAGCCCTCAAAGTTCTATGCTGCATCTTGGGGGCTTTGTTCACCTGATGTGCTCAATGACCAGAGAATCTATATCTTAACCTTTAAGTTTAGCATTATTCTCTGCATTTTTAAGTGCATACAATAAAAATTCAGCACTCTTTTTGGGCCACTGATCCCATGTCAGCTCCACTGTTTGGCCTGGGCACACCTACCCACTCTACCATTGTGACAGAATGACACACATTGCTTCTGCAGAGTGACCTCCTTCCGACACTTGGTGGCTTTTCTGATATGCATACCCTTGATGGCCTGGGCAATTTCACATGTGTTCTTAAAGTGAACATAAAGATGTGAACCCCTTGATTTGCATGATTTCATAGGGTTTTCTGGGCCAAGTGGATAGGGAACCATTTTTGGAGATCAACTCTGGCCACTTAAGGAAGAGCTGCGTTTCACTTTTGATTCACTGAAACCTACCCAGGCATTAAAGAGCTTATGATAATCTTTCAGTGAATCAGTGTTAAATATGCCTGTACAGACAATATTCCACACATTTGAGGAACCAAGAAAGATCAATAACAAAAGTAAAAGAGGGGCACCTGGGTGGCTCGGTTGGTTGAGCATCTGACTCTTGATTTCACAAGTCATGATCTCATGGTTTGTGGGATCAAGCCCCATGTCAGAGTCTATGCAGACAGGGCAGAGCCTGCTTGGGATTCTCTCTCTGCCTCTCCCCCACTCACATTTTCTCTCTCTCTCAAAAATAAATAAACTTTAAAAAATTTTAAACATTTAAAAAAGAAAAATAAAGTCTGAGGAAGTAAAGGTAAGGCACACAGCAACAAAACCTAAAACCAAGCAGATAGACGGTCTTTTATCAGAAGAACAATAACAGGGTTCTGTAAACAAGAAACAAAAAGTTCCTTTCATCTGAAGACGAGTGGGAAGGCAGACTGTATTATTCACTAATAACATGATCATCTTACTGCAGAAAGATTACACTGCTTCACCCTAGTAAACTATATGAAATATAACACAATGACAAGTATTTCCTGGTAGAAGCTTTAAGCTTTAAGACAAATTTGGGGGCATCTGGCTGGTTCAGTCAGTGGGTGTGCAACTCCTGATCTATCGGTTGTGAGTTCAAGTTCCACATTGGGTTAGAGATTACTTAAAAATAAAATCTTAAAAAAAAAAAGATGATGACAAACTCAATGCCAGTTACTCAAAAAATTAAACAGAACTAACTGTATGATCCAGCAATTTCACTTCTGGGAATATCTCCCAAGAAAATGAAAACACTAAGACAAAAAGATATATGCACTCCCATGTTTACGGCATTATTTACAACAGCTGAGATATGGAAACAGTCTAAATGTCCATCAACAGACGAACAAATAGAGAAATATGATACATATATGCAATGGAATATTTTTCAGCCATAAAAAAGAGAATGAAATCTTGCCATTTGTGACAACATAGATGGAACTTGAGGGCATGATGGTAAATGAGAGAAGTCAGTCAGAAAAAGACAAATATTGTATGACCTCATTTATATGTGGATTCTTAAACAAACTAACAAACAACAAAACAAGCTCATAGAGAGAGAACAGACTGATGGTTGCCAGAGGTGGGGTGGGCAAAATAGGTGAAAAAGACCATACGTACAATTTCCAGTTATAAAATAAGTCATGAGGACGTAATGTAAAGCATGGGGACTCCTGTTAGAGATACTGTATTGTTTAGACTTACTGTGATGGTCATTTCATAATATATACAAATATCAAATTACTATGTAATACATCTGAAACTAATATAAGAAATTTTTTAAGAAAGATAAATTCAGAACACAAACCAAGGTAATATATTAACTGAGTGAAGTTAAGTTCCAGAAAACAAAAGGAGAAAACTGATTAAAGGAAACATTCAAAGAAAAACAAAAAAACTTCCTCTAAGTCATGAATCTCTAGGGTACACTAAGGGGCGCCTGGGTGGCTCAGTCAGTAAAGTGTCTGACTTCGGCTCAGGTCATGATTGCACAGTTCATGAGTTCGAGCCCTGTGTTGAGCTCTGTGCATACAGCTCAGACCCTGGAGCCTGCTTTAGATTCTGTGTCTCCTTCTCTCTTTGCCCCTCCTCTACTCCTGCTCTCTCTCTCTCTCTCTCTCTCTCTCTCTCTCTCTCACTCTCTCAAAAATAAACAAACATTAAACATTTTTTTAAATAAATAAAAAATAAAGGGCACTCTTAGTACCCTGAATGATAAATAATGTAAGATGCATACTTAGATGTAGCACTATGACTTTTCAAAAGAAAAAATAAAGGGACCATAAATTAAAATAAACCAAACTACAATATATATGTATACGTATCACCCAACTACACACACACATATATTATCACTCAAAGGAACAGGAATCGAATGGCACCAAATATCTCAACAGAAACACAAGAAGCTACACGACAAAATTCTGAAGGAAAATTCTAAGCTTAGCCTACCAATCTAATGGGACAAAGGCATTTTTTCAGATATGCAAATGTTAAAAAAAATTTTACCCCAATGCACCTTTCCTCTCAGGATGCTACTAGATGTGCTCCACTAAAATTAGTACACATGGAAGGCAACAGATACAGAATCCAAAAAATGGGGAAATAACATGGGGAAGACAATGAAAAAAAAGGCCTTTGATAATGGTGACAAAAAACTATAAGATAAGAGCGTTCAGGTCAAAGTACAGTCAGTTCAGACTTGGAAAGGAGGACAAACATTCTACAAGTAAATCTCCAGGGGGAAAAAATGAAAATAAATTTCTCCATGCATTTGCCCATATGGAAACTAGTTTTTAGAAGGCTTCTAAATATTCTACGGACTCCAAGGGAGTCTGTGCTAAGTACAGAAAACCAAGCAAACAAATGTGACAAATATAAATTTCATGAAAAGAAATCAAGTATAATGACAAAATTCTATTCTATACTTGTACATGAAAGGATGATAGTTATCTTAAGATGATGTCTTAAATCATCTTGAGTTATGAGTAAACTAGGCACTTTTTTCATGGAATATCATTTTTGTTTTATTTCACAGGGCACTGTTTTCACAGAGCACCATTAATTTATTAATGACTACCTTACAAATTACAGTTATTAACACTTGGGTATTATTCAGTAGGTACTTTCTTGAGACAGAACCAATTGAGACAACCATTTCAAGGAAAACAACAGACAGCACACGTTGCCAATGATAAAATTTGAGTTTCCAAGCAAAAATGAAGAGATTTGGAATGCGTGAGTGGCTTGGTCAGTTGAGCATCTGACTTTGGTTCAGGTCATGACCTTACTGCTCGCAAATCAGAGCCCTGCATCGGGCTCGCTGCTGTCAGCACAGAGCCTGCTTCAGACCCTCTGGCCCCTTCTCTGCCTCTCTCCCCTGCTTGCGCTCTTTCTCTCTCAAAATTAAAGTTTTTAAAACCTGTATCTTCCACGATGAGATCAATAACTTCCCAATACTTAAAAGACTTTTTTAATGAGATTGGAGGTGATAGTAACAAATATGATGTTTTGATATTATATGGTGAGACACCATATATCAAATATTTGATAAGATAATATCAAATATTTGAAAGATATGCATAACTCAATTGACAAATGCATGATGTTACAGAAGTCATGCATAGGTAAGAGATCCAGTCAAATTTTAAGACAGACCAATAGATTTTATCTAAGAGAACAAAAGAATAAAGTTTCAAATTCCATATCGTAGCTAATCTTGACAAAATTATTTGTCACATATTGGCTGGCATAGTACCAAAGAATATCCACAATTATCTCAAAAGATACCTACTGAAGTATTTCTTCCTTTTCCAACTTCATTTGTGTGATGCCACAATTTTGTCATATACTTTAACCAAAATAACAGGTTATATAAAAGCGGAAATGAAAATCTAGCTGTCTTCTATAAATCAGACATTAAAGGTACTTAAAGATATGCAAAAAACATCTGTCACTTTTCCCAATTTTTTTCATTTTGGAAAATTATTTTTATTAAGAAATAATTTAAGGGGCGCCTGGGTGGCTCAGTCGGTTAAGCCTCCGACTTCGGCTCAGGTCAGAACTCACATTTGTGGGTTCGAGCCCCGCGTCAGGCTCTGTGCTGACAGCCAGCTCAGAACCTGGAGCCTGCTTCCTCTTCTGTGTCTCCTTCTCTCTCTGCCCCTCCCCCTCTCATGCTCTGTCTCTCTCAAAAATAAATAAAACATTAAAAAAATTGAAAAAAAAAAGAAATAATTTAAGTTTACAGGTAATGGGATTATTATTTTTAAATAAATACATTCTTAAAGCTTCTAAATTTTACTTGGCAGAAAGAGACAGAGATGCAGAATGAGGTAGTCTCCAGGCACTAAGCTGTCAGCACAGAGCCTGAGATCGTGACCCGAGCCAAAATTGGACACTTAACTGCCTGAGCCACCCAGGTGCCCTTCAATTTTACTTATTTGTTTTTTAAATGTCTATTTATTTTTGAAAGAGACAGACAGAGGAGAGACAGAGAGAGAGGGAGACACAGAATCCAAAGCAGGCTGCAGGCTCTAAGCTGTCAGCACAGGGCCCAACATGGAGCTCAAACCCACAAACCGTGAGATCATGACCTAAGCTGATGTTGGACACTTAACTGAGCCACCCAGATGCCCCTAAAAACATTTTTTTTAACATTTATTTTTTGAGAGACAGAGACAGAGTGTGAACAGCAGAGAGAGGGGGAGTCACAGAATCTGAAGGAGGCTCCAGGCTCCAAACTGACAGCATAGATCCTGACGTGGGGCTTCAGCTCTTGAACTGACAAGATCATGACCTGAGCTGAAGTCAGACACTTAACTAAATGAGCCACGCAAGCACTGCTCAACATGTTCATAATACAGACTCCATACACCAAAATATAAAAATATCTAAGAATTTACTCAGGACTTTTGAATTTCTATGAAAATGTAAGAAAGGATGGACAAAAGGAAGATCAGTAAAAGAGGAACATGTTTAAATGATAAGACCTGAATAGGTAGAACAGTTCATTACCAAAAGCCAAGATTCAAAGCATTTTATAGAGAGAAGAAAATGTATTCATATTTACACTTACATTAGCTAGTATGTCCTCTCTTGATTAGATTTAAGTGTATCTTTTTAAAGCCTTTGCTGACCATATCTCAAGGACCATGAGATAAGAAATAAGACATACTAGGAAATTGGTTTTAGGTAATCCCTGGACCTGAAAATAATGAGCTGAAATCTCCAAATTAGGTATTTTATTAATGAATTCACGTCTCACACACACACACACACACACACACACACACACACACACAAATGGAACAATTGTATATACTGTAAATAGTTTTGTAAAATTATGGTGGGAGAGACAGTAAGGCTGGAGATGCCAAAATAAAAATTGATACTATAGAGTTACTTCTAACTTTGGAATAAATGAGTCTTCAACTGGGATTTATCTCATAAAGAGAAGGAGCCCTGAGGGGTGCCTAGGTGGCTCAGTCAGCTAAGTATCCAACTCTTTATTTCAGCTCAAGTCATGCTCTCACAGTTCATGGGGTTGAGTTCCACATGAGGCTCTGCGTTGACAGTGTGGAGGCTGTTTGGTTTTCCCTCTCTCTGCCCCTTCCCCCTCACCCCCCCCTCTCAAAATAAATAAACTTTAGGGACCTGGGTGGCTCAAGTCAGTTAAGCTTTGGACTCTGGCTCAGGTCATGATGTCACAGTTCCTAAGTTTGAGCCCCCAACTGGCTCTCTGCTACCAGTGCAGAGCCTGCTTTGGTTCCTCTGTCCTCCTCTCTGCCCCTCTCCGTCACATGCATGTGCTCTCTCTCTCAAAAATAAAATAAACTTTAAAAAACAAAAAAGAGAGAAGGAGGAAAGGCAGAATGCTCTGTTTGAGGAGCCACCTCCAGTAACGGGGGGGCGCGGGGGGGGGAACAAAGACAAGAAAACACTTAAAAAGACACAGCAGTATCTCAGGTCATCAAAGTACCAATCAAGAAGTAGGAGAGAATTCCTATGTGACTCAAACATAGCATAAATAGATCCTTTCTTCTAAAATGGTAAAATAAGAACATTTCTGCCCACTTTTGACATCTGTGAAGGAAAAAGAAAAACAGGAAAAAAGGGGGGGAATTGCACTGTTGATAAGAATAGGAAATAGCTATAATTCTAATGTCATATGAGAAAGGATGTTAGCAGGCAGCTGCCACTGCTGTTTTTAGGAAGAGCTCCCATATACAATGTTCTCTGAAAACATAAGGCACAGCCTCAAGGACCAAATCACCTCCTTGTTTTTAACGGAATCCAGGAATGTAGGTTCAATGCAGAAGGCTTGGTGGACTCACCAGCATCCCTAAATGATGGGAAAAGTAGAACTGAGCAAGACAGAGACACCATCAATGAAGAAAGTAGCTTGTTAGTACAGCAAAATGGAAGTTCCCAACTTTGTATCTTCCTAAATTCCTGACTTGTATGTCTAACTGCCTACATGAATACGGACTTAGCCGATTAGAAGACATGTCAAAATCAACAAGTTTAAAAGAAACCTCTTGATCTCCGAAATTCCTGAAGTCTTCCTATCTCAGTAAATATTAATTCATTCTCTTCTAGGTAAAACCTTGGGAGTTTTCAATGTGATTCCTCTTCCTCTTATCACCAACACAATTTATCAACCAATCCTGTCAGCTCTTTCTTTAAAATATCTTAAGAATCTGACTTGTCACTAGCTCAACTACTATTTGCCTACCTAGATTACTGCAATAGCCTCTGATTAATCTCCTAGCCTTGGCCCCTATACCTTATTTTCTATACAGCAGCCAAAATATAATTCTGATCTTATTACTCCTCTGCTCAAAACCCTTTGATGGTCTCCCAAACCACTCAAAATAAAAGCCAAAGTCTAAGACTTGGCCTGTTACTTAACGAAACCTATTCTTATTCCCTTTTGCTCACTCGGTGCCAGCGTCCTCTGCCCTGGTCAATTTCTTGAACAGGAAACTCCAGCTTCTGTGGTTGTAACACTTTTTGTTCCTTCTGGATTAATGCTCTTCCATTAAATATGGCATGCCCCACTTGCACATTCTCCAAATCTTTTTTCCAAATGTCATCCTCTTGGAGACCTTTCCCTGACCAATGGATTAAAATTATAACAGCCAACTAGCCTGGTCTATGCTGGTATTCCTTGCTTTTTTTTTTCTCCAAGCACTCACCACCATGTGACAGAATATATATTTTTACTTATTTACTCACAAGTCTGTCTTCTTCAGGAAGGAGGAATTTTTGAAAGCTTTGATCACTGTTTCCTTCGTAACTGAAAGGGTGACTAATAACATCATTCAATAAATACTTGTGATTATATGAAAACATCATGTTGATGGAAAATGTAAACTGGTTTACTACTTTTGAGAACAACGTAATTACTACTGTTAAATCTAGAAACACAACTTTGAGTCAGCATTTCCACTTAGAATAAATTATTATGTAGTTGTAACCACGTATTTCTGCAAAGCAATACAAAAAAGTATATATACACTTGTGTGTTCAAACGTGTACGTCTGGAAACAACCTGAATGTCCATAAATAGGAGATAGGTTAAATAAATGTGTTGACAGAGAAACTCTCCCAGGAAAAACAAAACAAAACTATGGACACAATAGAATACATACCATCATTTATATGAAAAGGAAAACTAAGGGCGTATATACATATATATTCATATTTACAGCAGAGATAGTTTATTCACAGATTACCTCAAGGATACATATGAAACTCTTAAAAGTGACTGCATCTTTGAAAAAAAACTGTTAAGACTGAAAGTCAAAGCAAAGAGAAGACCTTTTCAGTATATACCTGAATGTTCAAAAGTTTTTTAAATTCATGCATTAAAAAAGACTCAGAATATTCACATGCACACATATACACATACAGCAAAGGCAGAAGTGATTTCTAAGGCAACAACTTCTGAAAGAGGTATATGGGGGCAGAAGAAAGGAAGGCAGCAGTTTGTTGATGTGTAATGGGGGAAGTGAAAGAGAAGCCAACAGGAAGCATGATTACAGATGTAAAATCTAATTTGGAGGCACTTAACCACTGAAATAATGAAAGAAGATGGTAAGTAATAACAATAGACTTAAGACCCATAAAAGACACTGCACGAGGCAAGGAGTCTATATACATTGGGAGGTAGGAGACTGAGGGTATCAGTGAAAGAGAGAACAATCACAGATGCATTACAAATAAACTATGAAGTGCTGACATCCAGAATAGAGGTAAGTGGGGCATGTGGCCCTCTAGAATCTAATTAAATAGAGTACTGAAGTGAAAAAAAAGATGACTGTAAATGTAGCTCAGGTCTCAGGTCTCTAAAGAATTCATACCAAGTCAATATTCCAAGTCTAGGGCCTGTAAGAAAACATCTTATGAGCATTTCAGATGCTGCCTGATTAACTGTGATCTGCCTTGTCATTCACTCACCTGAACAAATTTCCTTTCCACTTTGTTTCTCTACCATCCAGAGTTTGTCTTCTTGTTCCAACGCAGGATCACATACAGTGTGGCTGGATTATAACCTGCTACTGGGGAAATGACACAGCACTAAAATATTAATGCTGGGGCCAAAGTGCCATTCTAGAACTCAGGCTGAGCCCTGGGGCCTCCAGGCCTTGATGAGGAAGGTGCAGTTTCCAAGGATGCCCAAGGAAGTGGCCCTGTGAAAAAGAATGAAGTAATGACCTCTTGCTTTAGAGTTTAAAGCGCACACAATTATATAAGCAAAGGGACTAAGACTATTTGAATCCTAAATTTCAAACCCATACTCATTAAGCCATTTCAGTTTCCACACATCCAGAAATGGGGTACAAAAGAGAATTATTTCTCGGAATTTTACTTAACACAGAAAAGCTGTTCACACCTTATATGACTGGTTGCTATTGTTCTGTAGCACCACATTCCTACATAGGCTTCTGAGTGGATTTTAACCATGGCCCTTATTCCTGGATGAATTTAATACTCATCTCTGTGGCAATAGCAGCCTGTGCCTATCAGAACTAAGTCAGCAGGTTATGGGCAAGTAATAAATTATATCATGTATCTTGAATGTATCATAGATAAGCTGCTATATTACAATTGCCACTTCAGATAGCTGTGAAATTAGGTGATTAACTAGTTGGTACCTAACCTTCTAATTTCTGTATAAGTCTAATTACATGAAATAGAAGTGGGGGTTTTGATTTTTTACTTTGCTTTCCTGTTTGGAGTATCATTGTAACTACTGTATTGTAAATGACGGAAAATAATTGCATATGTTAAAAAAATAAATTGTATAAAAAAAATAAAAAAATAAATTTTCTGTAAACTAGAAAAAGAAAAAGAACTAAGTCAGCAGGATACAATGTGTAGGAAATTGTTCTTATAGTATTCAGGAATAAAGTTGCAAAACGTTCTCCTAGAGTCCTAATATTTACTTTGTATCATAATCTGAGTAAAACTATGTATTAGAAATGTTAAGTATATGTAAAAATTCTATGCTAAAATTTTCTAATTTTGCTACTGCACTGTGGTTACGAAAAACAATGTCCTTGGTCTTAGAAAATTCATGCTGAAGTACTTATAAAGGTAGCATGTGTGCACTTTAGTCTCAAATGGTTAAAAAAATTATACAGATACATACTTGGAAAAAGAGAGAAGGACAAAGCAAAAAACTGAAAAGTAAATGGTAAATTTGGGTGAAGAGTGTATGGAACTTTCTGAACCAATCCAACTTTTCTATAGAGTTGAAATCATAAAAAAAGCAAACTCCTGAGGCACCTGGGTGGCCAACTCTTGATGTCGGCTCAGGGTGTTCTCTCATGGTCGGGGTATCTAGCCCCACATTGAGCTCTGCAGAGCATGGAGCCTGCCTGGGATTCTCTCCCTCTCTCCCTCCCTCTCCCCGACTCATGCACTTTATCTCAAAATAAGTATAAAAGAAAAAAAAGCAGTTAAGCATCTGACTCTTGCTTTCAGCTCAGGTCATGATCTCACAGTTGGTGTATTCAAGCCCCGAGTCAGGATCTCTGCCAACATTGCAGAGCCTGCTTAGAATTCTCTCTCTCTCAAAATAAATAAACATTTTTTAAAAGGCGAAATCCTAAAAAACTTAAGTTACTACTTACACACATACACACTATTTACTATGTATTTTGAAAAGGGTTGGTCACCAATTTATGCTGAGGTGTGGCAGAGATGGAAGGCCAAGACCGTGATTTAAACATTACTGTACACATAAAGAAATAGGAGAGGGTGAGTTGGCTGAAGACGACCTTGCAGGAGAAAGAAGATGAAGTTTAATATTCTGGACATCCCAGAGAGTCAGGTTTCTGAGCAACATGCAGGCAGGTATATGCATTAGACAACTGCACATACACATAAGGAGCTCAGATAGGCCTATGAAGGAAATGGCAATTTGTCAGCTGTCAGAATATCAGTGCTGCTTAAGGCATGGGTAGAATGTGACTGTGACTGCTTCAAGAATATACACAGTATATGAAGAAGAATCAAGGACAGAATCCTACAAACACCAACAATGGAGGAGGCAAGGAAAGGTTTCGAAGAACATGTAGCTGCTAGGTTTTGAGTCTTTCAAGTACTTCTCCTGAAAACCATATAAAATATCAAGAATAATGGGGCTGTAAAACGAGTAGAGAGAATCTGTTCACTCCAAATTATATTATGTGTAGCCCCAAACACCCAAAATAGCAAATATGGTACAGGAACAACATTATGGTAGGCACAGCAAAAAAGACTACACAATGGTAAGACATCTTTGAGAGAACAGATCTCAGAATTAGCAAATACTTATTCTCAGAATGGCGGGAAGTGAGAACTGTTCCAACTCAGTCTAATTAATGAACAAATACAGGGACCAAAAACCCCCTCCCAAATTCCATGTAGAACCAAACAAGCTTACACAGGAAGTTGCAAAGCAGTCTAGGAAAAACTGGGAATTCTTGGGGGTATTCCAAGAATTAAAAAAACTCAGAAATCTGCAGCTAGTATTTCTTTACTAAATGAGTAAGGCCTGACCCTTAAAGGAAACTGATGAAAGCAAGACCTAGATTAAACAGAAAAGGACTGTGGGGGAAAGCCAGGAGTAGGCTTTGGGAGTACTTGGGAGAAAGGCATCCCCAGATTCTGCAACTTCTAAAGGTGAATGTATCATCCTAGAAGGCAAGTACTGTGGAGAATTACGGGAAACAGGGAGCCAGGCTAGGGTCACTGAGGCAAGGAACTCCTTTGCTTTATGTGGGAAGCTGCAAAGATTCAGCTGCTCGGCCAT
>NC_043715.1:42964883-42968841 GCF_006229205.1 Suricata suricatta | reverse complement strand
TAGCAACCGACCTAGGTCAGCTGCCTTGTTCTCCCGCCTAAAAACCTTTATGAGACAGTGTTTTCTGAATAAATAGAAGAGGCTTGATCAGATACCGTGTGTTGTGTCCTTACTCTCTGTGCTCCCCCTTCCTGCTCTTTCTCTCCCTCTCTCAGGATCACGAACCCGCAAGGATTTTCCGCCCTGCTGGCTGGGGCGGGACACGACAGCTTTAAGCACCAAAACAGGCAGTGAGCTCTGAAGCACGGAATGCGCCTATGCTTCCTTTTTCCTGGTTCTGGTCTCAGAAAATCTCTCACACAAACATGATTATTTGTATCCAAATAAAGATACTATAAAAAAAAGAGAGAAAACAGCACAATTTCCCAACAGTTGAGTAAACTCACCTGAAAAATACTGCCATGAAGAAATGGGGAAAAAAATGAATTTTTTAAAAAGACAAAACTTTAAGAAGAAAGCAAAGCAGGGGCACCTGAATGGCTCAGTCAGTTGAGCATCCGACTCTTGATTTTGGCTCACGTCATGATCCCAGGGTCATGGGACTGAGCCCCATGTTGGGCTCTGCACTGAGCATGGAGCCTACTTAATATTCTCTCTCTCTCCCTCTCCCCTCTCTCTAAACTAAACTAAATAAAAATAAAAATAAAATAAGGAAGCAAAGCTATATAAAGAACCCAACAATAAAAACAGACTCTTGGGATGCCTGGGTGACTCAGTCGGTTAAGCGTTCGACTTTGGCTCAGGTCAGGATTTCATGGTTCGTGAATTCAAATCCCACATTGGGCTCACTGCTGTCAGTGCAAAGCCCCCTTTCCCCCTCCAGCTCTCCCCTGTGTGCAACCTATCTCAAAAATAAACAATCATTAAAAAAAAAAAAAAGATTCTTAACTATAGGGAACAAAGTGAGGGTTGCTAGAGAGGAGGTGGGGAGGGGCTGGGTAAAATGGGTGACGGCTATAAAGAAGGGCACTTGTGATAAGCACTGGATGTTATATATTAAAGCGGTGATGCACCAAGTTCTACTCCTGAAACTACTACTACAGAATATGTTAACTGGAATTTAAACAATATACTGAAATTACAAAAAAAATTTTTTAAAGAAAATAACAATTAAAAGAGAAACCAAGTAAAAGAAAAGGTCACTCAAAAGAAGGGAATGGAAAGAAAACAGAATAATGGACATCTTGGGGCACCTGGCTGGTTCAGTCAGTAGAGTAGGCAACTCTTGATTTCAGGGCTGTGAGTTTGAGCCCTCTTTGGGTGTAGAGATTAAAATAAGAAATAAGATCTTTACAGGGCGCCTGGATGGCTCAGTGTCCAACTTCCACTCAGGTCATGATCTCAACAGTTTCTAGGTTCAAGAGCTGTGTCAGGCTGTGTGCTGACAGCTCAGAGCCTGGAGCCTGCTTTACATTCTGTGTCTGTCTGTCTGTCTCTCTCTCTGTCCCTCCCCAGCTGTGCTCTCTCTCTCTCTCTCAAAAATAAAGGAATAAATAAAATAATAAAATCTTTAAAAAAAATAAATGAACAATGTCAAAACAATTTTTTTTAACCTGAAAATTGCAACTCATTCACATAGGGATAATCTAGCTAATGTACAGCTACTAGAAGAAAATGGGAGGGGTGCCTGGGTGGCTCAGTCGGTTGAGCGTCCAACTTCGGCTCAGGTCATGATCTCACAGTTCGTGGGTTCGAGCCCCGCATCAGGCTCTGTGCTGACAGCTCAGAGCCTGGAGCCTGTTTCGGATTCTGTGTCTCCCTCTCTCTTTGGCCCTCCCCCACTCGCTCTGTCTCTCAAAAAGAAAAACATTAAAAAAAAGAAAAAGAAAAAAAGAAAATGGGACACCCACAGAAAAATGAGGAAAAAGATATAACAGACACTTCCCAGATAAATATATGAACCCCTTAAACATATGGAAGATACTCCACCTCCCTCATAAAGGATATAAATAAGACCTATACTGAGATACCAATTTTCAGTTATGCCTTTGGCAAAAAGTAAAATCTTCAACACTATGCTCCGATGGTAAGGTTCTAGCAGAGAAGGTGCTCTTGTACATTGCTAGTGGCAGTGTAAATACCTAGCTATATGGGCAATTCCACTTACAGCAATCTACTTTAGAGATATTCCTGCAGAAGTACAAAATAACACAGAAAAATTATTCATTATTGCAATTTCTAACAGCAAAAGATTGAAAACCCAAGGATCCAACAACAGATGCCTAACAACTGAATCAACTATGGTAAGTGCACTAATGGCACCTTATTTATAAAGGAGTTAAAAAGAAAAGTAGAATAAACACAAAAAGACCACATAATGATTAAGAAAGATCTCCAGGGGGCGCCTGGGTGGCTCAGTCAGTTAAGTGTCTGACTCTTGATCTTCGCTCAGGTCATGATCTCGCGGTTCGTGGGTTCGAGCCCCGCGTCGGGCTCTGTGCTGACAGCTCAGAACCTGGAGCTTCAGATTCTGTGTCTCCCTCTGTCTCTGCCTCTCCCTCTGCTCTCACTCTATCTCTCAAAAATAAATAAATGTTAAAAAAAAAAAAAAAGAAAGATCTCCAGGACATATGGTTAAGTGAGGAATAAGATGCATACAGTATGCTATCTTTTATGAAAGGAGGGTGTGGGTAGGAGGAAACTCGTGGCTTAACAAACAAAAAATCCACTTGAAAGATAAAAAAACAAGAAACAAACTGTACTTGATTGGGACAAAGAATGTGATGGGGAGGGCAGAGTAAGATTAGGTATCTCTGTGAGATGTGCTTTTTTGTTGAATCACAGAAATACACTAGTTTCTTTTTATTTTGTTTTTACTTATTTATTTTTAAGATTTAAAAAAATGTAATCTCTACACCCAGGGTAGGGATCAAACTCCATTCCAAGATCAAGGGTCACAAGCTCTACTGGATGAGCCAGCCAGGTATCCCCATTAGTTACATCTTTAAATAATCAAATCCATTTTTTAAAAAGCAGTCCATCCTCGAGGGTGTCATGCTAAGCGAAATAAGTCAGGCAGAGGACAGATACCATGTTTTCACTCATAGGTCTAACAGGAGAAACCTAACAGAGGACCATGGGGAGCGGAAGGGGGGAAAAGAGGGAGAAAGAGGGAGGCAAATCATGAGACCCTTGAATACTGAAAACTGAGGGCTGAAGGGGAAGGGGGAAGGGGAAGGGGGTGATGGTCATGGAGGAGGGCACTTGTGGGGAAGAGCACTGGCTGTTCTATGGAAACCAACTTGACAATAAATTATAAATAAAAATAAATAAATGAAATAAATAAAAAGCAGTCCATGGGGGGGTGCCTGGGTGGCTCAGTCAGTTAAGTGTCGGACTTCAGCTCAGGTAATAATCTCACAATTCCTGAGTTCGAGCTCCACGTTGGGCTCTGTGCTGACAGTGCAGAACCTGGAGCCTGCTTCAAGTTCCAGTCTCCCTCTCTCGGCCCCTTCTCTGCTCACATTCTCTCTCAAAAATGAATAAGTCTTTTAAAAAAATATATATAATTAAAAAAATTAAAAGCAGTCCCTGAACATGAATGCAAATTGAAACAAATGAACCCAATTATACATTATCTTGGTAACATAGTTCCTCAAAGAAAGGATTTATTTCAAAAAACTTTAGAACAAAGTAGTAACTATACATCTTTAGTGGGATGCATTCTAGGGACAAAAATAGGTACAAAGAAATTTTTCATGTGATAAAGTATGTTCATGGTTATTACTAATACTAGTAAAGTTATTTTGAAACCATTTTCCTTATACTGCAAGATAAAAGAATGAAAATAAGAACTTATGTTAACAGGTTTCAAAATCTTTACTATAAAATATAATTAGGAGCTAATTATTAGGTAAAAATATCATACAATTTAAATTGAATTAGAAACTTATATGAATTCATATTTTTTAAAATGGATTTTCTAGCTCTATCACTGAAATGCCTTGAAACAGTTTTA
>NC_043715.1:42963564-42964783 GCF_006229205.1 Suricata suricatta | reverse complement strand
ATAATAGCAATAAAAAATTCAGAAATAATATGCAAAGCTATCAGAAAAGAATTTTAAAAAGTGCTAAAAGGCGTAATATGGGATGTTATCTAATACATACGTCATGTGTTTAAATAGGAAGGGTCCTAAAGAAGCGTGTGTAGATTTAAATTGGGTTTATTAATTCAGTGTAATCCTAATAATGGTATCTACGGTTTTTTGGGGGGTGGGGAAGAACTAGATAAGCTGATTCTGCACTTCATATGGAAAAATAAAGTAGAATAGCAAGTGAAACTCTGAAAAGAAAAAGCAGTTGGGGTGTGGGGTGGTGAGAGTCCAGTGCTAATATATATCTTTTTAAATTCCAGTATAGTTAACATACAGTGTTACATGTTTCAGGTGTACAATATAGTGATTCAATAATTCCGTGTATTACTCAGTGCTCATCAAGATAAGTGTCCTCTTAATCCCTTTCCGTTATTTCACCCATCCCCCTACCCACCCACCTCCCCTCTGGTAACCATCTGTTTGTTCTCTATAGTTAAGAATCTGTTTTTTTGGTTTGCTATTTTTCCCCCTTTGTTCCCTTTGTTTTGTTCCTTAAATTCCACACATAAGTGAAATCATATGGTATTTGTCTTTCTCTAACTGGCCTATTTCGCTTAGCATTATACTCTCTAGATCCATGCGTCTCATGGTAATGTGTTTTAAAATACAAATCCTCAGAAATTAAAATCGTTTTGGTGTTCACATGAAGCAGGCTGATGAAGGGAAATCTGGCAACATCTGTAATAACTACACATGTATTTTCTTTTTCGTGTGGCTATTTCACATCTGGAAGTAAATCCTACAGGTGTACCTGCATTTGCTTAAAATGAATGGTTACAAGCTTGCTCATTGCTGCAGTGTTTGATCCAGGAAAAGATAAGCCCTCACTAGAGATTGGTTTGATAAAATTAGATCCACCTGCACAGTAATACACAGGTATCCAAAAGAATAAGGAGGAAGCCTTCTGTAAACTGACACTGAAGTAACGAAGATGCCGAATGCATGGCGTGCTTCATTTGAAGTAAGAAGGGGCCGAAATAAGAATAGATAGATATATGTATTTGTTTCCATTAGAAAACTAAAAATATACACAAGAAACTAATAAATGGCTGTCTCCCTTTGGGGTAGTAGTACTGGGATAGGTAGGGCAGGGGTAAATACCCTTTTATGTTTGTTTTCTAGGTATATGAAT